>NW_027635759.1:0-60867 GCF_903797595.1 Erithacus rubecula | reverse complement strand
CCATCCCCATCCCCATCCCCACCATCCCATCCCCACTCCCATCCCCATTCCCATCCCCATCCCATCCCTACGGGAACAGAGCATCCAGGACCCTCTGGCCGGTCAGCAGCGGGTGATTGGCCGGGAGCTTCTCGGCCACGGGCCGGACCTGCCGGACCGGCCACACCTGGATCATGGAGAGCGGCTCACGGACCCCCTGGAATTCCAGCTCCAGCACCACGTCCTGCGGGATCAGCCGGGATCAGTCCAGGACCAGCCCTGAACCAGCTGAGATCAATTGGGATCAGCCCATAATCAGCCCGGGATCAATCCGGGATCAGTCTGGGATCAGCCAGAATCAGCCCAGGATTGGCCCTGGATCAGCTGGGATCAGCTGAGTTCATTTTGGGATCATTCCGGGATCAGCCTGGGTCAACCCAGGATTAGCCTGGGATCAGCTGGGATCAATCCAGGATCAGCTGGGAACAGGTGGGATCAGCCCGGGATCAGTCCGGGACTAGCCCGGGATCAGCCTGGGATCAGCCAGGCTCAGCCCAGTATCAACCTGGGATAAACTGGAATCAGCTGGGATTGTTCCGGGATCAAACCGAGACACCCCGCCCGGTCCCGACCCCGCTGATCCCGGTGCCGGTGTCAGATCCCAGTTTCGCTGATCCCAATGATCCCGGTGCACCCGGTGTCCCCGTTGCTCCCGGTGCCGCTGATCCCCGTGCCCCCGGTGCCCCCGTTGCCCCCGGTGCCCCCGGTGCCGCTGATCCCCGTGCCCCCGGTGCCCCCGTTGCCCCCGGTGCCCCCGGTGCCGCTGATCCCCGTGCCCCCGGTGCCCCCGTTGCCCCCGGTGCCCCCGGTGCCCCCGTTGCTCCCGGTGCCGCTGATCCCCGTGCCCCCCGTTGCCCCCGGTGCCGGTGCCGCTGATCCCCGTTTCCCCGGTGCCCCCGGTGCCCCCGGTGCCCCCGGTGCCCCGCTCACCGCCGCGCTGTAGTGCCCGGGGGGCGCGATGTAGGTGACGGTGCCGCGGCTGCGGGGCGGGACCATCAGCCGGTGCTGCAGCAGCGAGTTCTCCGCCACCGTCCCGTAAATGTCGCCGCCCGTGACGTGGCTCCCGACCTGGGGACACGGCGGTGACACCGTCAGCCACCCCCGGGGGACTCTGCGCCCTCCACCCGGGGGCTGGGACAACGGTGGTCCCCGTGTCCCCCCTGTCCCCGTGTGACCCGTGTCCCTACGACCTTCCGTCCTCATATCCTGTGTCCTGATGTCCCCGTGTCCCCCAGTGTCCCTGCGACCCCGTGTCACCATATCCCGTGTCCTGATGTCCCTGCGACCCCCGTGTTCCCGTGTCCCGATTCTCTGTGTCTCGTGTGTCCCGCGTATTCCTGAGTCCCCAATGTCCCTGTGACCCTCGTGTCCCGATGTCCCTGCGTCTCGTGTGTCCCCCGTGTTCCCCCATGTCCCCTAGTCCCCGATGTCCCCAGTGTCCCCGCACCCTCTGTGCCAGCGTGTCCCTACTCCTTTTTTGGGGTCCTCCCCTTCTCAGTGGGGGACAGGGAGACAGGACCGGTTGGGTGGGACAGGGAGGCGACAGAGGGCCTGGGGGGACAGATGGGAAGGGGAGGACAGGACAGGGACGGGACAAAGGGACAGGACTGAGGTGACAGGGACAGACCACGCACCCGGATGTTCTTGCTGGGGGTGAAGTCCCAGTTGAGGTGTCGCGGCAGCGCGGGGACGTTGGTGCCCCGCGGGATGTAGATGCTGCGCGTGGCCTCGGCGATGTCGCGCAGCGGGCGCTGGATGCCGTCGAAGATGGAGCCCAGGATGCCCGGGCCCAGCTCCACCGAGAGCGGCTTCCCCGTGCGCAGCACCGGGTCCCCCACCTGCACCCCCGCTGCGGGCCCCCGCTCAGGAACTGTCACCGGGCACCGCGGGGACACGGGGACACGGAAACCGCGGGGACACGGGGACAGCAGGGATGTGGGGACACGGGGACGCGGGGACCGCGGGCACCGCGGGGACACGGGGACAGCAGGGATATGGGGACATGGGGACATGGGGACACGGGGACAGCAGGGATATGGGGACACGGGGACCTGGGGAGAGCGGAGACATGGGGACAGCAGGAATATGGGGACACGGGAGACGCGGGGACATGGGTACAGCGGGACAGCGGGGACACGGGGACAGCAGGGATATGGGGACACGGGGACCACGGGGACGCGGGACAGCGGGGACATGGGGACATGGGGACAGCAGGGACCGCGGGGACACGGGGACAGCAGGGATATGGGGACACGGGGACGCAGGGACCGCGGGGACACGGGGACAGCAGGGATATGGGGACACGGGGACCACGGGGACGCGGGGACAGCGGGGCTGGGGGAACGCGGGGACAGCGGGGACGTGGGGAGACACGGGGACCGAGCGAGACAGCGGGGACCACAAGGCTAGGGGAGATAGCAGGGACACGGAGGGGACACGGGAACAGAGGGGACTCGGGGACAGGGGGACAGGATACAGGTCTCCTCGTACACCTGGAGCGTGGCCATGTCCCCCTCGAGCCGGATGATCTCCCCCACGAGCTCCGCGTGCCCCACCCGCACCAGCTCGTACATGGCCGCCCCCGCCATGCGCGTGGCTGTCACCACTGCGGGGACACGCTGCTGTCACCCCGGCCCGCGGCCACCTCCCCCAGGCATCCCCCCTTGTCCCCAACCCACCCCCGGGGCCACCACCCCTCTGTCCCCATCCCTCTCCCCTCTTCATTGTCCCCTCTCCTGTCCCCGTTTTAGTGTCACAAACGCCATCGGGGTCCCCCTCCCCGGCTGTCTCTCTGTCCCCAGGTGTCCCCAGGTGTCCCCAGTGTCCCCGTACCGGGCCCGGACACTCCATGCACAGCCCCCACCAGGCTCTCGCGCTCCTCCAGCCGTGTCCCCTCCATGGTGTCCCCTCCCCGCCGCGGTGGCACCGCCGTTAAATGGCCCCGAGCACCGGTGACAACCGGACAGGGCCACCGCAGGTGCGGCACCGTGCGCAGCCAACACCGTGTCCCCACCCCCGGGACACCGCGGGGACACTGCGGGGACGGGGGGGTGACACCGGCTGGCTCCGGTGACAGGGCCACCGCGGGTGTGGCACTGTGTGCAGTCAACAGCGCCTCTGGGTGACACCGGGTGACACCGGCACGCGCCGGCACGGCTGTCCTTGTCACCTCCCACGTCCTTGTCACCCGCTTTTCTGTGTCACCCATTTTCTGTGTCACCCCCAAGTCCTTGTCACCCGCTTTTCTGTGTCACCCCATTTTGTCCCCCCATGTCACTCTCTTCTCTTTGTCATCTCTTTTTCTGTCACCCCTTTGTCACCCCCATGTCTTTGTCACCTCCCGATGTCCTTTGCCCCCCCCTCCCTTTTAGGGTGTCACCAACACAATTTGGGGTCCCCCCCATCACCCCCGGCAATTTTGGGGTCCCACTCCCTTATTTTGCAGTCCCCTCTCCCCATTTTTGGGGTCCCCTCTCTCCATCCTGGGGTTTCCCCCCTCGCCCATTTTGGGGTCCCACCCACCAATTTTTGGGGTGCCCTCTCCCCATTTTTGCAATCCTCTCTCCCTATTTTGGGGTTCCACCCCCATTTTGGGTCCCTACCCCCCTATTTTAGGGTCCCCTCTCCGCAGTCTGGGGTCCCCCTGCTCCCACATTTTGGGGTTTTACACCCCTATTTTCAAGCCCCCCATTTTTGGGTTTCCCTCTCCCCATTTTAGGGCCCCACCCCCTATTTTGGGGTCTCCTCTCTCCATTTCAAAGTCCCACCCTCTATTTTTGGGGTCCCCCTCAGAACCCCCCTCATTTGGGGTTCTCCCCCCAAACCCTTTTCCCCATTTCCCATAAAAACCAACACTGGGATTTGTCCCAAACTCCCATTTATTTCCCAAACCCCCCCTAAAAACAAACAAACAAAAAAAAAATCCCCCTGGGAATTGGGGTCCCCCCAAAACAAACCCAAAATCCCTCTGGAAATTTGGGGAGAGGAGTCAGGACAACATGACCCCTCTCAAAACAAACCCAAAATTCCTCTGGGATTTTGGGGAGAGGGGTCAGGACAACATGACCCTCCCAAAACAAACCCAAAATTCCTCTGGAAATTTGGGGAGAGGGGTCAGGACAACATGACCCTCCCAAAACAAACCCAAAATTCCTCTGGAAATTTGAGAAAGGGGGAGCAGGACATGACCCCCCCCCCCCAAAAACAAACCCAAAATCCCTCTGGAAATTTGGGGAGAGGAGTCAGGACAACATGACCCTCCCAAAACAAACCCAAAATCCCTCTGGAAATTTGGGGAGAGGAGTCAGGACAACATGACCCTCCCAAAACAAACCCAAAATCCCTTTGGAAATTTGAGAAAGGGGGAGCAGGACATGACCCCCCCCGCCCAAAAACAAACCCAAAATCCCTCTGGGAATTTGGGGAGGGGGTGAAAACACCAGGACACCCCCCAAAACAAACCCAAAATCCCTTTGAGAATTTGGAGAGCGATGGGGGGACAACAAGACACCAAGACCCCCAAAAAGCCCCGAAACGAAGGCCAAACAAACCCAAAATCTCAGAGTGAGTTTGGGGGGGGGTCAGGACACCAGGACCCCCCCCGGGCCCCCCTTGCCCCCCTCGGGCCCCTCCCGGGCCGGGGCTTTGGGCTCCTCCTCCCCCAGCAGGCGAATGTTGTGGCGCTCCCGGAATTCGGAGAGCTCCCGACCCTTGGCCTGCAGCTGCTGGGCCAGAGCCTCGATCAGCTTGGAGATCTGGGGGGAAAACATGGGAAATTGGGAAAATTAAAAATGGGAAATGAGAGAAATCAGACATGGGGAAAATGGGAAATGAGAGAGACTCGATCAGCTTGGAGATCTGGGGGGAAAAAATGGGAAATTGGGAAAATTAAAAATGGGAAAAATGGGAAATGAGAGAGCCTCGATCAGCTTGGAGATCTGGGGGGAAAACATGGGAAATTGGGAAAATTAAAAATGGGAAAAATGGGAAATGAGAGAGACTCGATCAGCTTGGAGATCTGGGGGGAAAACATGGGAAATTGGGAAAATTAAAAATGGGAAAAATGGGAAATGAGAGAGCCTCGGTCAGCTTGGAGATCTGGGGGGAAAACATGGGAAATTGGGAAAATTAAAAATGGGAAATGAGAGAAATCAGACATGGGGAAAATGGGAAATGAGAGAGACTCGGTCAGTTGGAGATCTGGGGGGAAAACATGGGAAATTGGGAAAATTAAAAATGGGAAATGAGAGAGCCTCGATCAGCTTGGATATCTGGGGGGAAAAAATGGGAAATTGGGGGGAAAAAATGGGGAAATTGGGAAAATTAAAAATGGGAAATGAGAGAAATCAGACATGGGGAAAATGGGAAATGAGAGAGCCTCGATCAGCTTGGAGATCTGGGGGGAAAACATGGGAAATTGGGAAAATTAAATATGGGAAAAATGGGAAATGAGAGAGACTCGGTCAGCTTGGAGATCTGGGGAGAAAACATGGGAAATTGGGAAAATTAAAAATGGGAAAAATGGGAAATGAGAGAGACTCGGTCAGCTTGGAGATCTGGGGGGAAAAAAAGGGAAATTGGGAAAATTAAAAATGGGAAATGAGAGAAATCAGACATGGGGAAAATGGGAAATGAGAGAGACTCAATCAGCTTGGAGATCTGGGGGGAAAACATGGGAAATTGGGAAAATTAAAAATGGGAAATGAGAGAAATCAGACATGGGGAAAATGGGAAATGAGAGAGACTCGATCAGCTTGGAGATCTGGGGGGAAAAAAAGGGAAATTGGGAAAATTAAAAATGGGAAAAATGGGAAATGAGAGAGCCTCGATCAGCTTGGAGATCTGGGGGGAAAACATGGAAAATTGGGAAAATTAAAAATGGGAAATGAGAGAAATCAGACATGGGGAAAATGGGAAATGAGAGAGACTCGATCAGCTTGGAGATCTGGGGGGAAACATGGGAAATTGGGAAAATTAAAAATGGGAAATGAGAGAGACTCGGTCAGCTTGGAGATCTGGGGGGAAAACATGGGAAATTGGGAAAATTAAAAATGGGAAATGAGAGAGCCTCGATCAGCTTGGAGATCTGGGGGGAAAACATGGGAAATTGGGGAATTAGAAGTGGGGAAAATGAGAAATGAGAGAAATCAGACATGGGGAAAATGGGAAATGAGAGAGCCTCGGTCAGCTTGGAGATCTGGGGGGAAAACGTGGGAAATTGGGAAAATTAAAAATGGGAAATGAGAGAGACTCGGTCAGCTTGGAGATCTGGGGGGAAAAAAAGGGAAATTGGGAAAATTAAAAATGGGGAATGAGAGAAATCAGACATGGGAAAAATGGGAAATGAGACAGACTCGATCAGCTTGGAGATCTGGGGGGAAAAAAGGGAAATTGGGAAAATTAAAAATGGGAAATGAGAGAAATCAGACATGGGGAAAATGGGAAATGAGAGAGCCTCGATCAGCTTGGAGATCTGGGGGGAAAACATGGGAAATTGGGAAAATTAAAAATGGGAAATGAGAGAAATCAGACATGGGGAAAACGGGAAATGAGAGAGACTCGATCAGCTTGGAGATCTGGGGGGAAAAATGGGAAATTGGGAAAATTAAAAATGGGAAAAATGGGAAATGAGAGAGACTCGATCAGCTTGGAGATCTGGGGGGAAAACATGGGAAATTGGAGAAAATTAAAAATGGGAAATGAGAGAGCCTCGATCAGCTTGGAGATCTGGGGGAAAAAAATGGGAAATTGGGAAAATTAAAAATGGGAAATGAGAGAGACTCGGTCAGCTTGGAGATCTGGGGGAAAAAAAGGGAAATTGGGAAAATTAAAAATGGGGAATGAGAGAAATCAGACATGGGGAAAATGGGAAATGAGAGAGACTCGATCAGCTTGGAGATCTGGGGGGAAAACATGGGAAATTGGGAAAATTAAAAATGGGAAATGAGAGAAATCAGACATGGGGAAAATGGGAAATGAGAGAGCCTCGATCAGCTTGGAGATCTGGGGGGGAAATTGTGTTTTTATGGGGTCCCAGTGGGTTTGGGGGTACTCCAGTGGGTTTTTATGGGATCCCAGTGGTTTTTGGGATTCTCTATTGGGGTTTTTATGGGGTCCCAGTGGGTTTTGGGGTCCCAGACCTGCTCCCTGTTGCTCTCCAGGGCTGGCAGCACCTCCTTGACCGTTCTCTCCACCAGCACCCCCCCGACCATGCGGAAACACTTGCGGGTGGGATCCACCTCACGCAGGGTCTCGATCACCAGGCTGGGACAGCAGCAGCAGACCCCAAATCCACCCCAAATCCATCCCAAATCCACCCCAAACCCACCCCAAATCCATCCCAAATCCACATCCCAAATCCATCCCAAATCCACCCCAAATCCACCCCAAACCCACCCCAAATCCACCCCAAATCCACATCCCAAATCCATCCCAAATCCACCCCAAACCCACCCCAAATCCATCCCAAATCCACATCCCAAATCCATCCCAAATCCACCCCAAATCCACCCCAAATCCACCCCAAACCCACCCCAAATCCATCCCAAATCCACCCCAAATCCACATCCCAAATCCATCCCAAATCCACATCCCAAATCCACCCCTAATCCACCCCAAATCCACATCCCAAATCCACATCCCAAATCCACCCCAAATCCACCCCAAATCTATCCCAAATCCATCCCAAATCCACCCCAAATCCACCCCAAATCCACATCCCAAATCCATCCCAAATCCACATCCCAAATCCACCCCAAATCCACCCCAAATCCACATCCCAAATCCATCCCAAATTCACATCCCAAATCCACATCCCAAATCCATCCCAAATCCACCCCAAATCCACCCCAAATCCATCCCAAATCCATCCCAAATCCACCCCAAATCCATCCCAAATCCACCCCAAATCCATCCCAAATCCACCCCAAATCCACCCCAAATCCATCCCAAATCCACCCCAAATCCACATTCCAAATCCACCCCAAATCCACCCCAAATCCACCCCAAATCCACATTCCAAATCCACCCCAAATCCACCCCAAATTCACCTCAAATCCACCCCAAATCCACCCCAAATCCATCCCAAATCCATCCCAAATCCACCCCAAATCCACATCCCAAATCCATCCCAAATCCACATCCCAAATCCACATCCCAAATCCACATCCCAAACCCACCCCAAATCCACCCCAAATCCACATCCCAAATCCACATCCCAAATCCACCCCAAATCCAACCCAAATCCACCCCAAATCCACATCCCAAATCCACCCCAAATCCACCCCAAATCCACCCCAAATGCAGCAGATCCCCACCCCAAATCCACCCCAAATCCCCCAAATCCCCATCCCAAATCCCAACCCCAAATCCCCATCCCTGACCCCAAACTCCCATCCCCACCCCAAACCCGAACCCAAACCCCCCCAATCCCGACCCCAATCCCCACCCCAAACCCCCATCCTGACCCCAATCCCGACCCCAAACCCCCATCCCCGACCCCAAACCCCCATCCTGACCCCAAATCCCGACCCCAAACCCCCATGCTGACCCCAATCCCGACCCCAAATCCCCCAATCCCGACCCCCATCCTGACCCCAAACCCCCCAATCCCGACCCCAAACCCCCATCCGCACCCCAAACCCCTATCTCTGACCCCAAACCCCCATCCTGACCCCAAACCCCCCAATCCCGACCCCAAACCCCCATCCCCACCCCAAATCCCCATCCCGACCCCAATCCCGACCCCAAACCCCCCATCCCCACCCCAAACCCCCCCAGCCCCACCCCAAACCCCCATCCCCACCCCAAACCCCCCCAGCCCCACCCCAAACCCCCATCCCCACCCCAAACCCCCCAATCCTGACCCCAAACCCCCATCCTCACCCCAAACCCCCATCCCCACCCCAAACCCCCCAATCCCGACCCCCATCCCCACCCCAAACCCCCATCCTGACCCCAAACCCCCATCCCCACCCCAAACCCCCATCCCCACCCCAAACCCCCATCCCCACCCCAAACCCCCATCCCCACCCCAATCCCCCATCCCCACCCCAAACCCCCATCCCCACCCCAAACCCCCCCATCCCCACCCCAAACCCCCAGCCCCCCCCCAAACCCCCCCAATCCTGACCCCAAACCCCCATCCCGACCCCAAACCCCCCCATCCCCACCCCAAACCCCCCCAGCCCCACCCCAAACCCCCCATCCCCACCCCAAACCCCCATCCTGACCCCAATCCCGACCCCAAACCCCCCAATCCCCACCCCAAACCCCCCCCAGCCCCACCTGTGCTCGTTGAGCTCCAGCTCCAGCTCAGCCGCTTTGGAGGCCAAGCCCCGCTGGTCCTGCCGCAGGCGGTTAAAGCGGGACACAACCTGCGGCAGCACGGCTGGACTGGGGCAACTGGGACGGACTGGGAGGGGATGGGAGGGGATGGGGGGGGATGGGAGGGGATGGGAGGGGATGGGAGGGACTGGGAGGGGGATGGGAGGGGATGGGAGGGGATGGGAGGGGGATGGGAGGGGATGGGGGGATGGGAGGGGATGGGAGGGGATGGGGGGGATGGGGGGGACTGGGAGGGGATGGGAGGGGGATGGGAGGGGGATGGGAGGGGGATGGGAGGGGATGGGAGGGACTGGGAGGGGATGGGAGGGACTGGGATGGACTGGGATGGACTGGGAGGGGATGGGAGGGGATGGGGAGGGACTGGGATGAACTGGGATGGACTGGGAGGGACTGGGATGGACTGGGGTAAAATGAGATGGGGCTCAGATGGGACTGGGGTAAACTGGGATGAACTGGGATTGGACAGGGAGGGACTGGGATGGGATAGGCAGGGACTGGTAATGGGACTGGGAGGGACTGGGATGGACTGGGATTGGACAGGGAGGGACTGGGATTGGACTGGGAAAACTGGGAGGGACTGGGTAAACCGGAAGGGACTTGGATGGGACTGGGATGGGACTGGGATGGACTGGGTAAACTGGGATGGAACTGGAATGGGACTGGGATGGGATTAGGATGGGATTGGGATGGACTAGGTAAACTGGGATAGACTGGGAGGAACTGGGATGGGTTGGAACTGGAGTGCAATTGGACTGGGATGGGACTGGGAATGAGATTGCATTGGGATAAACTGGGATGGACTGGGACAAAATGGGACTGGAAAACTGGGATAAACTGGGATTGAACTGGGATAAAGTCGGGATAAAGCGGGACTGGGGAACTGGGAATGGGGTGGGAAACCCAGGAGATCCCACCGGGACAGGGACCCCCGTTATCAGGGACCCCTCCCCGTTATCAGGGACCCCTCCCCGTTATCAGGGACCCCTCCCCGTTATCACGGACCCCTCCCCGTTATCACGGACCCCTCCTCGTTATCACGGACCCTCCCTCACCCCCCACCTTCCCCTCACACCCAGCCCCCTCCTGTTCCCCCCCCTCACTCCCCTGCTTCCCCCCAGCTCCCGGGGCTCCCTCCCCATTCCCAAACCCCTCCTCAACTCCCGCTTCTCCCTGACCTGCTCGGCGCTCATCGCCTTCCCGGCGGGGCCCACCCCTCGCCCCTTCACCGGCTCCGCCATCTTTGGAGCGCGAGGCGCCGCCTCTTCCGCTCGGGCAGCGCCGCGCGGCCGCCACTTCCGGCCGCCATCTTGAGTGCGGGTGAAGCGGGAGCGGCGCCATCTTGGGTGAGGGCAGCGCCTGAGGGGGGGACTTTGCCCGAGCTGCCTGCGGCGGGGAATGTGCGGGAACGGGGCGAAAAACGGGGAAAAAGGGGAAAAACTGCGGGGCGGGAGGGGCTGTGGGGGTGGGGGGAGGGCGGAGGTGCGGGGGGTTTGGGGTGGAGGGTTTTGGAGGGGGTGCTGAGGGTGGTTTGGGGAGGTCGGGCTGTTTTGGGGTCCGAATTGGGGCAGTTTTGGGGTCCGAATTGGGGCAGTTTTGGGGTGTTTGGGGCGGTTTTGGGGGTGTTCAGCCCTGTGACCCCCTCCCCAATTTGGGGTGTCCCTCCCAGGCTGAGGGCGGCCCCCCGGGCCCTGCGGTGCTGCCCCCCGAGACCCTCGAGAGCCCCCCAGAGCTCCAGCAGGTACCGGGGGGACCCCAAATACCCTGTGGAGAACCCCAAAAACCCCCAGGTGGGTGGGGGGAGGTTGCAGAGTGACCCTGCTCCCCATGGGGTCACCTGGGGGTGTCCCTGTCCCCAAGGGGGGTGTCCCCCAGCCCTGTGGGGTGTCCCAGTCTCCCCATTGTCCCCTCCTTGCTGTGCCCCACAGCCATGGCAGTGTCCCCCTGTCCCCATGAGGTCCCCACAGCCATGGCAGTGTCCCTAATCCCCATGGTGGTGTCCCTAATCCCCATGGTGGTGTCCCTAATCCCCATGGTGGTGTCCCCCCGATGTCCCTCACACTGTCTCTGAGTGCAGCAGTGTCTCCTTGATGTCCCTTACAGTGTCCCCAGATGTGGCAATGTCCCTCTGAGGTCCCTCACACTGTCCCTCCTGCAGCCCCACATCCATGTCAGTGTCCCCCTGTCCCCTTGATGTCCCTCACAGTGTCCCCCTGTCCCCTTGATGTCCCTCACATTGTCCCTCTCCACAGACCCATGGTGGTGTTGGTGTCCCTTTGTCCCCCTGCTGTCCCTCACACCGTCCCTCCCGCAGCCCCCCGGCCATGTCGGAGTCCCCGTCCCCGGCGGTGTCCCCGTCCCCGGCGGTGTCCCCGTCCCCGGCGGTGTCCCCGGGCGCAGCAGCGTCCCCCGGCGGGCTGGTGGCGGTGCTGCAGGTGACCAGCACGGCGGACAAGGAGCACAACTGGCGGCAGTGCTCGGCGCTGGTGCGGCGGGCGGCGGCGCGGGGAGCCCGGGCCGTGTTCCTGCCCGAGGGCTTCGACTTCATCGGGGACAGTCCCCAGCACAGCCTGGAGCTGGCAGAGCCGCTGCACGGCGACACCGTGGGGCGCTACCGCCAGCTGGCCAGGTGGGGACACTGGGGACAGCCGGGGACACTGGTCACAGCTCTGTCCTGGTCCCCAGTCCTGTCCAGTTGTTGTCCCTGTTCCCATCTGTGTCCCTGTTCTTATTTTTGTCCCCATACCTGTCCCTGTTTCTGTATCTTTGTCCCCACCTGTCCCAGTTCCTGTCCCTGTCTTCATCTGTGTCCTTGTCCTCACCCCCATCCCTTGGACTGGGCTGGGGTCAGGGACAGGGACAAAAGGAGGCCAGGGTGTGCTATGTGTCCCCAGGGAATGTCACAGTGTGCCATGTGTCCCCAGGGAATGTCACAGTGTGTCACTGTGTGTTGTGTCCCCAGGGACTATCACAGTGTGTCACTGTGTGTCCCCAGGGACTGTCACTGTGTCGCTATCACTGTGTCCCCAGGGATTGTCACAGTGTGTCACTGTGTCCCCAGGGACTGTCACTGTGTAACTATCACTGTGTCCCCAGGGATTGTCACAGTGTGTCACTGTCACTGTGTCCCCAGGGACTGTCACTGTGTTACTATCACTGTGTCCCCAGGGATTGTCACAGTGTGTCACTGTCACTGTGTCCCCAGGGACTGTCACTGTGTCACTGTCACAGTGTGTCACTATCACTGTGTCCCCAGGGATTGTCACAGTGTGTCACTGTCACAGTGTGTCACTATCACTGTGTCCCCAGGGACTGTCACAGTGTGTCACTGTGTGTTGTATCCCCAGGGAATGTCACAGTGTGTCACTGTCACTGTGTCCCCAGGGAGTGTCACAGTGTGTCACTGTCACTGTGTGTCACTGTCACTGTGTCCCCAGGGACTGTCACTGTGTCACTGTCACAGTGTGTCACTGTCACTGTGTCCCCAGGGATTGTCACAGTGTGTCACTATCACTGTGTCCCCAGGGATTGTCACAGTGTGTCACTGTCACTGTGTCCCCAGGGACTGTCACTGTGTCACTGTCACAGTGTGTCACTGTCACTGTGTCCCCAGGGATTGTCACAGTGTGTCACTATCACTGTGTCCCCAGGGATTGTCACAGTGTGTCACTGTCACTGTGTCCCCAGGGAGTGTGACGTGTGGCTGTCCCTCGGGGGTTTCCACGAGCGTGGTGAGGACTGGGACAGCACAGGCCGGATCTACAACTGTCACCTGCTGCTGGACAACTCTGGTGGGACACCCCTGTGTCCCCTCTGTGTCCCCCCTGTGCCACCACCCTGTGTCCTCCGGGTCCCCAATCCCTGTGTCCCCATTTCCTCCAGATGTCCCTGTGTCCCTGCCTCGTGTCCCCAAGAATCCCAATCCCCCAAACGTCCCCAGTGTTCCTGTCCAGTGTCCCCAGGTGTGGTGGTGGCCACAGCAGCATTCCCAACCTCTGGCTGTCCCCAGATGTCCCCAGATGTCCCCAACCCCTGGCTGTCCCCAGCTGTCCCCAGCTGTCCCCACCATTCCTGCAACATCCCCACTCTTCCCAACCCCTGGATGTCTCTAGTTGTCCCCAATCCTCCTGATGTTCCTGGCTGTCCCCAGCTGTCCCCAATCCCTGCTGTCCCCAGCTGTCCCCAGCTGTCCCCAATCCTCTGGTGTCGCTGGCTGTCCCCAGCTGTCCCCGACTGTCCCCAATCGCGGTGTCCCCAGGGGCGCTGGTGGCCGCCTATCGGAAGCTGCACCTGTTTGACGCGGCCCTGCAGGGGGCGCCGGCGCTGTGCGAGAGCTCCTTCACCAACCCGGGCCGGGAGCTGCTGCCGCCCGTCCCCACCCCCGTGGGCAAGGTGGGATGGCCCGGTGTCCCCAAGTGTCCCCAAGTGTCCCCAAGTGTCCCCTGCCCTCGCTCACCCACGATACTCCCAAACAACCAGCTGGGAATGGCCCTGTGCCACAACCTCTGGGTCCTGGAGCTGGTCCTGCCCTAATCCTGGCCTCAGATCTGACCCCACAATGCCCAGGGGTGTCCCCTGATGTCCCCAAGTGTCCCCCAACTGTCCCCTGCCCTCCCTTAGCCCACATCTCCCCCAGCTGAGGCTGGCTGTGTGCTATGACCTGCGTTTCCCGGAGCTGGCCCTGCCCTGACCCCATGTCCAGGGTGTCCCCAGGGTGTCCCCAGTGTCCCCTGACCCTGTGTCCCCCCAGCTGGGGCTGGCTGTGTGCTATGACCTGCGTTTCCCGGAGCTGGCCCTGCCCTGACCCCATGTCCAGGGTGTCCCCAGGGTGTCCCCAGTGTCCCCTGACCCCGTGTCCCCCCAGCTGGGGCTGGCTGTGTGCTATGACCTGCGTTTCCCGGAGCTGGCCCAGGCTCTGCGTGGGGCTGGTGCCCAAATCCTGACCTTCCCCTCGGCCTTCACTGTCCCCACTGGAGCTGCACACTGGGAGGTGAGGGGACACCTGGGGAGGGGCTTGGGGACACCTGTGGGGGGGTTGGGGACACTCCCCAAGCTCTTGGGGACAATCCCAAGGGTTAGGGACATTCACAGAAGGGGTTGGGGATATTCCCAAGTGGTTGGGGACATTGATGGGGGGATTGGGGCACAGGGCTTGGGACACCCCTGAGGGGTTGGGGACATTTCAGGGAGGTTGGGGACACTGATGGAACACTGAGGATACCCCAAAGGGGCCTGAGGAGGGGGTTGGGGACACTTCCAGGGGAGACGGGGAGACACCAAGGGGTTTTTGGAGTTTTGTCCCCTCTGTGACAGCGCTGTCCCCATGTCCTCTGGGTGTCACCATTGTCCCTGTGTCTTCCCATGTCCCCTGGGTGTCACCATTGTCCTCATGTTCCCTGGATGTCACCACTGTCCCTGTGCCTCCCATGTCCCCTGGGTGTCACCATTGTCCCCATATCCCCCATGTCCCTTAGGTATCACCATTGTCCCCATGTCCCTTGGCTGTCCCCAAAACCCCTGTGTCCCCTGGGTGTCTCCACTGTCCCCACATCCCCCAGTGTCCCCACATCCCCCAGTGTCCCCATGTCCCCTGGGTGTCCCCACACCCCGCTGTCCCCGTGTCCCCTGGGTGTCCCAGTGTCCCCTGGGTGTCCCCACATCCCCAGTGTCCCATGTCCCCTGGGTGTCCCCATGCCCCCTGGATGTCCCCATGTCCCCTGGATGTCCCCATGTCCCCTGGGTGTCCCATGCCCCCTGGGTGTCCCCGTGTCCCCTGGGTGTCCCATGCCCCCTGGGTGTCCCATGCCCCCTGGGTGTCCCATGTCCCCTGGGTGTCCCCACATCCCCAGTGTCCCATGTCCCCTGGGTGTCCCCACGCCCCCTGGGTGTCCCCATGTCCCCTGGGTGTCCCATGTCCCCTGGGTGTCCCCACATCCGCACTGTCCCCATGTCCCCTGGTGTCACTGCTGTTCCCGTGCCCCCTGTGTCCCCTGGGTGTCCCCACTGTCCCCACATCCCCCAGTGTCCCCATGTCCCCTGGGTGTCCCCGCATCCCCAGTGTCCCATATCCCCTGGGTGTCCCCGTGTCCCCTGGGTGTCCCATGCCCCCTGGGTGTCCCATATCCCCTGGCTGTCCCATGTCCCCAGCCCTGTCCCTGTGGCAGGTGCTGCTGCGTGCCCGTGCCATCGAGTGCCAGTGCTACGTTCTGGCGGCGGCTCAGACGGGCCGGCACAGCGCTGGCCGCGCCTCCTTCGGCCACGCGCTGGTGGCCGATCCCTGGGGCACGGTGGTGGCGCAGTGCCAGGAGGGGCCGGGGCTGTGCCTGGCCCACCTAGACTTGGCCTACCTGGAGCAGGTGCGGCGGCAGCTGCCCGTGCACGGCCACCGCCGCGGGGACATCTACGGGGCCACAGCGGCCACCGGGGCTGGCACCGGGGCTGGCACCTGAGCTGCCACCGGGGCTGGCACCGGGGCTGCCACCGGGGCTGCCACCGGGGCTGCCACTGGGGCTGGCACCGGGGCTGGCACCTGAGCTGCCACCGGGGCTGGCACCGGGGCTGCCACCGGGGCTGGCACCGGGGCTGCCACTGGGGCTGGCACCGGGGCTGGCACCTGAGCTGCCACCGGGGCTGCCACCGGGGCTGGCACCGGGGCTGGCACCGGGGCTGGCACCTGAGCTGCCACCGGGGCTGGCACCGGGGCTGGCACCTGAGCTGCCACCGGGGCTGCCACCGGGGCTGCCACCGGGGCTGCCATCGGAGCTGCCACCGGGGCTGGCACCGGGGCTGCCACCGGGGCTGCCACCCGGGCTGGCACCTGAGCTGCCACCGGGGCTGGCACCGGGGCTGGCACCTGAGCTGCCACCGGGGCTGCCACCGGGGCTGCCACCGGGCCAGGGCTCAGCCTGCCCCAAACCCACCCAAAACCCCCTCAGAACTGGCACCGGACTCACTCTGCTGTCCCCAAAATGAGCTGGCACAAGGTGTCCCCCTGATTTTCTTGGGGTGTCAAATCAGCATCAATTCAGCTCCAAATCAGCCCCAAATCTGCCATTTCTGTCCCCAAAATGAATTGTCACATGTCCCTCTCCCTCTTTTTGGGAGCCCCAAATCAGCTCTGCATCTGCCCAAAATCAGCCCAAATTCACTCCCAATTCACCCCAAAATCAGCCCAAATTTGCACTGAATCAGCACTTTTTGTCCCCAAAATAGAACAGTCCAAGGTGTCCCCCCCTTATTCTGGGCTCCCCCCATTTTTGGGGTCTCCCCCATTTTTTGAGGTAATTTCTGGCACCCTGAGAGTGACACCAGCACCTCAAATTCAAAATATTGCCCAAATCTGCCCCAAATCTGCTTTTTCTTCCCCAAAATGGGGCAGCTCCTCACCCCCTTTTTGGGGGTTTCTGGGAGGAAGGAATTTCCTTCTATTGAAATTTGAAAAAAATACAAAAATTCCAGGAAATGAACCCAAAGTGTGGAGGAATTTTGGGATGGGAGGGATTTGGGGACAACCCTGAACCCCCAAATTGGGAGGGGGGGGGAGGGGCTGAACCCCCCAAGTGCTGGGTGGGAATGGGGGGAAAAACAGGGAAAATGGGAAAAAAACTCCATCCCTGTTGGGTTTTGGGGGGAATTGGGAATTTTGGGGGAAATTGCCAATTGCATTTTGTTGTTTTTAGTGGATATAAAAGAAGGAAAATGAGGGGAAATCATGGGAAACACAAGGAGGAGGAATTTGATAAAGAAAATGAGGAATTCTGGAATATTCCAGTCCCCAAATCCCAGTGTGTCCCTCAGGTTCTTAAAATGAGAGTTTTGCCCTTTTTTTGGCCATTTTAATGGATACAAAAGAGAAAAAAAATCATGAAAAACACAAGGAGGAGGAAGAATTGATGGGGAAAAGTGAGAAATTCTGGAATATTCTGATATTCCAGGACTTCCCACTCCTCAAATCCCCAAAATTTCAACATGTTGTGCCAATGGGATTTTTGAGTTTTCATTGCTGTTTTTAATGGATAAAAAAGAAAAGAAAATAGGGAGAAAAGATGGAAAACACAAGGAGGAGGAAGAATTGAGAGGGAAAAATGAGGAATTCTGGAATATTCCACATCCCCAATGGCATTTTCACCTTTTCATCACCATTTTTAATGGATACAAAAGCAAAAAAAAGGGGGGCAGGAAAACAACACAAGGAGAACCCATCAGGAACCCCCAAAAAAACACTGAATTCTGGAATATCCCACATATCCAAACTGGAATATTCCCTAATTCCAGGGTTTCCAACTCCTCAAATCCCCAAATCTCAGCATGTTGCACCAATGGGATTTTTGAGTGTTCATTGCTGTTTTTAATGATATAAAAGAAAAGATAAAAAGGAGAAAACATGAAAAACAGAAGGAGGAACTGACAGGAAAAAAATGAGGAATTCTGGAATATTCCACATCCCCAATGGCATTTTCACCTTTTCATCACCATTTTTAATGGATACAAAAGCAAAAAAAGGGGGCAGGAAAACAACACAAGGAGAACCCATCAGGAACCCCAAAAAACACTGAATTCTGGAATATCCCACATATTCAAACTGGAATATTCCCTAATTCCAGGGTTTCCAACTCCTCAAATCCCCCAAATCTCAGCATGTTGCACCAATGGGATTTTTGAGTTTTCATTGCTGTTTT
Source organism: Erithacus rubecula (assembly GCF_903797595.1). Classification (NCBI taxonomy): domain Eukaryota; kingdom Metazoa; phylum Chordata; class Aves; order Passeriformes; family Muscicapidae; genus Erithacus; species Erithacus rubecula. The sequence continues at coordinate 42,808 of NW_027635759.1, read as the reverse complement.
TAATGGATATAAAAGAAAAGAAAATAGGGAGAAAAGATGGAAAACACAAGGAGGAGAAGGAAGAATTGAGAGGGAAAAATGAGGAATTCTGGAATATTCCATAATTCCAGGACTTTCCATCCTCAAATCTCAGTGTGTTGGACCAATGAGATTTTTGCCTTTTTGTTGCTGTTTTTAATGATATAAAAGAAAAGGAGAAAACATGAAAAACAGAAGGAGGAACTGACAGGAAAAAAATGAGGAATTCTGGAATATTCCACATCCTCAATGGCATTTTCACCTTTTCATCACCATTTTTAATGGATACAAAAGCAAAAAAAAGGGGGGCAGGAAAACAACACAAGGAGAACCCATCAGGAACCCCCCAAAAAAGCTCCAAAAACCCCTCGCTACCCCCCCACACCCCTCCCCAAATCCACCAGCAGGGGGGCGAGCTCCGCGCGGACCAATGGGGAAAAAAAACCCAAAAAAACCCAAAAAAAACCCAAAATCCCTCAGGGAGCCGTGTGGAGCATCAAGTTCCTGAGGAGTTTCTGGCGGCCCAGCTCGTAATCCTCCTCGTCCACGTTGACCAGCAGCTTGATGGCCTCGTGGCCCACGGCCTGTTTGAGCGAGTCCGTGATGAAGACGCCCTTGAGCGCCTCCAGCAGCGAGCCGTTGATGTAATCCCGCCAGAAGGCGTCGAGGTAGGTGAGCTCCGAGAACTTGATGTCGCAGATGATGGAGCCCAAATCCCGGGATTTTAGGATGGTGTTGGCCTGGTTGAAGCGCTCGAACTGGCGCTCCAGAGGGTCCTGCTTGTTGGAGAAGACGTTGCCGTGCAGGGCCGAGTCGTGCTGGCAGTACTCGGCGCGCACGCGCAGCCGGATGTCTGCGGGGAAAGGGCCTTTGGATTCCCCGGCTTGGCTTTCGGGGTTGGTGGAGTTTGAGGGGGGTTTTGCTCTTTTGTTTAATAATTCATTCCCCAAATCGTGTTTCCTGTCTTGGGATTCCCCCACAATTCCAGGCACTGCCTCAATTCCAGCAGTAGAGATTTCAGTTCCACAATCCCAATCCCTGCTCACCACAGGTTTGTTTGTCTTTAGGGATCCCAATCCCAGTCCCCCAATCCCAATGCCCCAATCCCAATCCCTGCTCACCACAAGTCTGTTTCTCTTTAGGGATCCCAATCCCAATGCCCCAATCCCAATCCCAATCCCTGCTCACCACAGGTCTGTTTCTCTTTAGGGATCCCAATCCCACATTCCCATTCCCAATCCCAACCCTGTCTCACCACAAGTCTGTTTCTTTTTAGGGATCCCATTCCCAATCCCACATTCCCAATCCCTGTTCACCACAAGTCTGTTTCCCTTTAGGGATCCCATTCCCAATCCCAATCCCAATCCCAGTCCCCTCTCACCACAGATTTGTTTCCCTTTAGGGATTCCAATCCCAATCCCAATCCCAATCCCAATCCCAGTCCCCTCTCACCACAGGTCTGTTTCCCTTTAGGGATCCCATTCCCAATCCCATTCCCAATCCCAATCCCAATCCCAATCCCAGTCCCCTCTCACCACAGGTCTGTTTCCCTTTAGAGATCCCATTCCCAATCCCAATCCCAATCCCAATCCCAGTCCCCTCTCACCACAGGTCTGTTTCCCTTTAGGGATCCCATTCCCAATCCCATTCCCAATCCCAATCCCAATCCCAATCCCAGTCCCCTCTCACCACAGGTCTGTTTCCCTTTAGGGATCCCATTCCCAATCCCAATCCCAATCCCAATCCCAGTCCCCTCTCACCACAGGTCTGTTTCTCCTTGGGGTCGGGGGTCGCTGACTTCCTGCGTTTCCGTTGGTTCCCGAGGAGGCTCCGGGCCCGGCCCGGGCGCTTGGGGCCCAGCTGGGGCCCCCCCGGGGGGCAGCACAGCGACGGGTGGGGGGCAGGCACTGGGGCAGGGGACACAAATGGGCTCAGGGACCCCAAATCCATCCCAAATCCCCCCTGGGGGCAGCACAGCGATGGGTGGGGGGCAGGCACTGGGGCAAGGGACACAAATGGGCTCAGGGACCCCAAATCCAACCCCAGGAAACCCCAAATCCATCCCAAATCCCACCCTGGGGGGCAGCACAGCGACGGGTGGGGGGCAGGCACTGGGGAATGGGGACACAAATGGGCTCAGGGACCCCAAATCTCCCCTGTCCATTTAGGGGGACCCCAATTCCCAAGCCAGGAACCCAGGAAATGGGGGTGATGATCCCAGATGGGGATGATGACCCTAAATGGTGGTGATGTTCCCAAAAAGGGGACGGTGACACCAAAAGCAGACGGTGACACCAAAGGGGGATGGTGACACCAAAGGGGACGGTGACACCAAAATCAGACGGTGACACCAAAGGGGGATGGTGACACCAAATGGGGCATGGTGACACCAAAAGGGGGATGATGGTGACCCCAAAAGGGGCACGGTGACCCCAAATGGGGCATGGTGACACCAAAAGGGGCATGGTGACACCAAAAGGGGCATGGTGACACCAAAAGGGGCATGGTGACACCAAAAGGGGCATGGTGACCCCAAAATGGGGATGATGGTGACCCCAAAAGGGGCACGGTGACCCCAAAAGGGGCATGGTGACCCCAAATGGGGCACGGTGACCCCAAAAGGGGGATGATGGTGACCCCAAAAGGGGCACGGTGACCCCAAAAGGGGCATGGTGACCCCAAATGGGGCACGGTGACCCCAAAAGGGGGATGGTGGTGGCCCCAAAAGGGGCATGGTGACCCCAAAAGGGCACGGTGGCCCCAAAAGGGGCTCGGTACCTGATTTGTGGGGGTGGCCCAGGCCGGGCGGGGCGCCCCCGGGCGCGCGGGGGGTGACGTAGCGGATGGACGTCTCCTCCAGGTACTTGTCCACCAGGTCTGGGCACACTGGGAACGGGAACAGGACGGGGATGGCACCGGGAACGGCACCGGGAAAATGCCACAGGGGACCCCAAAGCTGGAGATCATCCTGCAATCCTAACCCCAATCCCAATCCTGACCCGTGGGCAGGCTCCAGCTCAGGGGTCACTCACCAGCCCAGAGCCCCTCCAGGGCTGACTCACGGAATAGTATCGTGATATAAGGCAGCCTATCGTGATATAGAACAGCCTACTGTGATACAGGATATCCTGTCGTGATATAGGACAGCCTGTCACGATCCCAGACCCTGCTATCATGACAGCAGCCCCACCTATTGCAACAGCAGAGCCACGTATCACGATACAAGGCAGCCTGTCATGACAGCAGCCTCATATCGTGACAGACTCACCTGGCTGCTGTTGAGACTGCCATAGGGCAGCAGCTCATGGTGGGTGACCCCATATCCCCATAATTTGTGACAACGAGCTTGTGTATCGCGATATACTGTGACATATCGCAACTGACACTCACGGGGTGCCATCTCTTGAGGCTGATGTAAGGCAGCAGGTCGTGGCGGGTGATGATGTGACCCCAGTGCCCCGCTATCACCCCGTATATCGCGATATCCCCCCGTATATCGCGACAGGCACTCACCGGGGCGCCGCCTCTTGAGGCTGACGTAGGGCAGCAGGTCGTGGCGGGTGATGTGGTTACCCCAGTACCCCGCTATCACCCCGTATATCACGACAGTGACCCCATATATCGTGACAGTGACCCCGTATATCGCGATATCCCCCTGTATATTGCGACAGGCACTCACCGGGGCGCCGCCTCTTGAGGCTGACGTAGGGCAGCAGGTCGTGGCGGGTGATGATGCGCAGCAGCTGCAGCAGCTGCCGCAGGTTGCTCTCGTCGCAGCGGCCCTGGCGCTCCAGCGCCAGCAGGAAGTCGCGGCCGGAGCGGATGCGGCCGCGCTCGGCCTCGTCCAGCACGTCCACGAAGAGGAAGGAGAGCACGCGCACGTCGCGGTGCGTCAGCTGCGCGCCCACGATGTCGAACATGCGGTGCAGCGAGTACAGGCCCTGCTCCCGCTCGCCCGGCTCCTCCGGCCACGGCGCCGCCGCGCCGGCACCGCCAGCACCGCGCCTGCGGCCCGCCATGGGCACCTGGGGACAGTGAGACATGGGGACATGGGGACATGGCACCGCCAGCACTGCCAGCACCGCGCCTGCGACCCGCCATGGACACCTGGGGACAGTGAGACACGGGGACATGGCACCGCCAGCACCGCGCCTGCGGCCCGCCATGGGCACCTGGGGACAGTGAGACATGGGGACATGGGGACATGGCACTGCCAGCACCGCGCCTGCGACCCGCCATGGGCACCTGGGCACAGTGAGACATGGGGACATGGGGACATGGCACCGCCAGCACCGCGCCTGCGACCCGCCATGGGCACCTGGGCACAGTGAGACATGGGGACATGGGGACATGGCACCACCGGCACCGCCAGCACCGCGCCTGCGGCCCGCCATGGGCACCTGGGGACAGTGAGACATGGGGACATGGGGACATGGCACCTCCAGCACTGCCAGCACCGCGCCTGCGGCCCGCCATGGGCACCTGGGGACAGTGAGACACGGGGACATGGCACCGCCAGCACCGCCGGCACCGCGCCTGCGACCCGCCATGGGCACCTGGGGACAGTGAGACACGGGGACATGGGGACATGGCACCGCCAGCACCGCGCCATGGACACCTGGGGACAGGGGACAGTGAGACACGGGGACATGGGGACATGGCACTGTGCTCCTGACCCGCCATGGGCACCTGGGGACAGGGGACACAGGGTCAGTGGGGACAGGGGACATGGGGACACGGGGTCACTGAGGTCAGTGGGACACCACAAGGGTGCATCCCAAAAATCCCATCCCTTGGGGATTCACAGGATCCTGACCCCAAATCCCTGGGATTTCCCATGGGAATCCAGTGAGGATCCCAACCCAAATCTCTTGGGGTTTTCCAGCAGGATCCTGACCCAAATCCCACAGGTTTTCCTTTGGAATCCAGTGGGATCCTGACCCCAATCCCAGGGATTTTCCATGGGATCCTGACCCCATTCCCTGGAAATTTCCAGTGGGATCCTGACCCCAATCCCCAGGATTTTCTGTCAGGATCCCAACCCCAATCCCAGGGATTTTCCTTTGGGATCCATCCCTGCCCAGCTGCACAGCCCTGGCTCCAGTCTCCAAAACATCAGGAAAACATCAGGATCACCACAGGAACCCCCCACCCATCCCCAATTCCCAGCTCACTCCAAGGAGGAAATTCCCATTAAATCCCTGGAAAAAAACCAACCTGGCCCCGTGTCCAGGGGGGAAAAACAGGAATGGGAAGCACCTGGTGCTGTGATCCCACTTTTTTTAGGGAGTTTTCCTTAAAATCTTTAATTTTCTCCCAAATTTGGGGGTTGAATTGTACAAAAATTGGGGAAAATCCTTGGATTTGTCAGCACCAACCCCCCTGGAATAATCCTGGATCGTTTTCCTCCCATGGATGTCAGGAAAAAAGCAGGAATTTGGTGGTTGTGCTCCCTGAAAATCCAAAGAAATCTGGGAAAATTGAAGTTTTACAAAAGTGCTGGCCCCTGGGAAAAAGGAGAATTTTTGGAATCAAACTTCCAAAAAAAAAAAAAACCCACAAAAATTGTGAAATTCACTGTCTGTGGAGGAGATCCCGAGATTCCCTCAGCTCCCAAAATCCTAAAATCCCCAAAAAATCCATGAATTTTCCCCAGAAGGGAGCAGGAAAATCTCCCAGAAGAAGATGGAAGATGCTGAAATCATTTAGAAAATCCCTCCCCACCCACTCTGGAGGCTTTTCCCAGGCACAGAATTCTGGGAACATTCAAATAATTTCGGGATCAACGGGAAAAACGAGTTCCTGGAGCTTCCCAAGGTTCATCCCCCATGGGATCCCTGAGGATATTTGGGGATTTTTCCCACTAAATTCAGGGCAAAGCCAATGGAATTCCACATTATCCCAGAAAAATCTCAGCTGGGATGGGGAGAAAAGACCCAAATCTCAATTTTTAGGTGAATTTTCCAGGGAAAATGGACACAAGGGAGACTCCAGGGGAATTTTTCCCTGCCAGCTCTCAGCAGGAATTCTGCCAGCAGTGGGATCTCAGGGATAAGAACAATTCCCAAACAAGGAAAAAAAAAACCCGAAAAATTGGATTAATCCTGAATTTCCCCCCTAAAAATCCATTCCCAGCCCAAATAAATTGGATTTTTTGGGAAGAGAGGAAGAGGAGGAAACTCCCAACAAAATATTCCAGAGGAGGAGCCTCACAGAAAACTGGTTCTTCCATGGGAATTTGGGAATCTGCTGGAATTTTATTTTATTTTATTTCTTTATTTTATTCAGCTTCAATCCATCCTGATTATCATCCCAATAGATCCCAAAATATCATTGCAGCCCCGAATTCCAAGGGATTCCCAAAATCCCCAAAGCTCCTGGCTGGGAATAATTAATGGCAGGAGGATCAGGAAGCTCTGGATCCCTCCCAAACTTCCCTGGGTCCACCCTGAACCTCTCCAGATCCACCAGGATCTTCTGGATCCATCCCAAACCTCTCCAGATTCATCCCAGACCTCTCTGGATCCATCCCAAACCTCTCCAGATCCACCAGAATCCACTGGATCCATCCCAAACTTCTCCAGATCCATCCCAAATTTCTCCAGATCCACCAGGATCCACTGGATCCATCCCAAACTTCTCCAGATCCATCCTGAGCCCTCATGGATCCATCTCAAACCTCCCTGGATCCATCCTGAACCTCTCTAGATCCACCAGAATCCACTGGATCCATCCCAAACTTCTCCAGATCCATCCCAAATTTCTCCAGATCCATCCTGAACTTCTCCAGATCCCTCAGGATCCTCTGGATCCATCCCAGGATCCACCCTGAACCTCTGCAGATCCATCAGGACCCTCTGAATCCCTCGCAAACTTCCCAGGATCCATCCCAGACCCCTCTGGATCCATCCCAAACTTCTCCAGATCCATCCTGAGCCCTCCTGGATCCATCTCAAACCTCCCTGGATCCATCCTGAACCTCTCCAGATCCACCATCATCTTCTGGATCCATCCTGAGCCCCTCAGGATCCACTCCAGACCTCACCAGATCCATCCTGACTCTCCCTGGATCCTCCCAAACTTCTCCAGATCCATCCTAAACCCCCATGAATCCACCAGGATCTTCTGGATCCATTCTCAACTTCCTTGGATCCATCCTGAACCTCTGTGGATCCACCAGGATCTTCTGGATCCATCCCAAACTTCCCTGGATCCATCTCAAACTTCTCCAGATCCACCCTGAACCTGTCCAGATCCATCAGGACCCTCCAGATCCATCCCAGACCTCTCTGGATCAATCCCAAACCTCTCCAGATCCATCCTGAGTCCCTCTGGACCCCTCCTGAACCTCTCCAGATCCATCAGGACCCTCTGAATCCCTCCCAAACTTCCCAGGATCCATCCCAGACCCCTCTGGATCCATCCCAAATTTCTCCAGATCCATCCTGAACCTCTCCAGATCCACCAGAATCCACTGGATCCATCCCAAACCTCTCCAGATCCATCCCAAACCTCTCCAGGTCCATCCCAAACCTCTCCAGATCCATCCCAAACCTCTCCAGATCCCTCAGGACCCTCTGGATCCATCCCAAACCTCTCCAGCTCCATCCCAAACCTCTCCAGATCCCTCAGGACCCTCTGGATCCATCCCAAACCTCTCCAGCTCCATCCCAAACCTCTCCAGATCCCTCAGGACCCTCTGGATCCATCCCAAACCTCTCCAGCTCCATCCCAACCTCTCCAGCTCCATCCCAAACCTCTCCAGCTCCTTCAGGACCCTCTGGATCCATCCCAAACCTCTCCAGCTCCATCCCAAACCTCTCCAGATCCATCCAAAACCTCTCCAGCTCCATCCCAAACCTCTCCAGATCCCTCAGGACCCCCATGGATCCATCCCAAACCTCTCCAGATCCATCCCAAACCTCTCCAGATCCCTCAGGACCCCCATGGATCCATCCCAAACCTCTCCAGCTCCATCCCAAACCTCTCCAGATCCATCCCAAACCTCTCCAGATCCATCCCAAACCTCTCCAGATCCATCCCAAACCTCCTCCAGCTCCATCCCAAACCTCTCCAGATCCCTCAGGACCCTCTGGATCCATCCCAAACCTCTCCAGCTCCATCCCAAACCTCTCCAGGTCCCTCAGGACCCTCTGGATCCATCCCAAACCTCTCCAGCTCCATCCCAAACCTCTCCAGCTCCATCCCAAACCTCTCCAGATCCATCCCAAACCTCTCCAGCTCCATCCCAAACCTCTCCAGCTCCATCCCAAACCTCTCCAGCTCCATCCCAAACCTCTCCAGGTCCCTCAGGACCCTCTGGATCCATCCCAAACCTCTCCAGCTCCATCCCAAACCTCTCCAGCTCCATCCCAAACCTCTCCAGCTCCATCCCAAACCTCTCCAGCTCCATCCCAAACCTCTCCAGCTCCATCCCAAACCTCTCCAGCTCATCCCAAACCTCTCAGCTCCATCCCAAACCTCTCCAGCTCCATCCCAAACCTCTCCAGATCCATCCCAAACCTCTCCAGATCCCTCAGGACCCTCTGGATCCATCCCAAACCTCTCCAGCTCCATCCCAAACCTCTCCAGCTCCATCCCAAACCTCTCCAGGTCCCTCAGGACCCTCTGGATCCATCCCAAATTTATCCAGCTCCATCCCAAACCTCTGCAGATCCATCCCAAACCTCTCCAGATCCATCCCAAACCTCTCCAGCTCCATCCCAAACCTCTCCAGATCCATCCCAAACCTCTCCAGATCCATCCCAAACCTCTCCAGCTCCATCCCAAACCTCTCCAGATCCATCCCAAACCTCTCCAGCTCCCCCTCCCCCGTCCCTGCTCACCCACCTCAGGCCGGAGCGATCCCGAGCGTTCCTCAGCGATTCCCGATCCCCTTTGCTTCCTTCTCCTTGCTTTTTGTGGTTTTTTGTTTGTTTTTTTTTAAATAAACTCCCCCCAAAAATCCCCCTCGGAGACTCCCAAAGTTCCAGCGGCGGCCGCAATTCCAGAGGCCGGGATCGCTGTCAGTCCGGATTTTTCCCCCAAAAAAAATAACCTTTTTTTTTTGTTTTTTTTTTTTTTAAACTTCCTAATGAATAATTTAGCGAGGAAAAGCAAGCGCGGCGTTGCCCTTAAGTCCTTCCCGAGGGAGGAATTCCCTGGATGGCGAATTTTTGGTGGATTTTGGGGCTTCGCTCAAAGCAAAAACCGCAAGAAAAAAATCCCCAAAACCTCGCTCGAGTGAAGAAATGCTGGGAATTTCATCCCGCTCCTCCCTGCGCCTCAAATCCCGGGATTTTCTGATGCTCAGGAGGAGCCGGAATCCCGGGGAATTAAAAAAAAAAGAAAAAAAAAGAAAAAAAAACCAGGGAAAAGCGCTGTTGTGAAATCAGAAAAACACAAGACAAAAAAAAAAGCCGCGATTTGGGCTGAAATTCCGGCGATAAAGAACCAAAACCGGCGGCACCGCGGGGCCGTTCCCGATCAAGAAGAAGCGGGTCAGCGCCGGTTGGAGCCCGACAGGCGCCGGTTCAGCCCCGGTACGGCGGCGGGGAGGCGCCGGTAAGGCCGCGGAAAGCCCCGAGCAGGCCCCGCTCGTCTCCCGGGGCGGCGGGGGCGGCGGCGGGGCCCCCCCTGCGGCCCGTCGCTGCTCGCCGAGCGCGGGGGCCCCTCGCGGCCCCTCAGGGCCGGCCCAGCCCCGGCGCCGCCATCTTGGCTCCGTCCGCTCCGCTCCCCGCTCCCCGCGGGCGGCTCCGCTCTGACGTAACGTCCGGTAAAGTCGGTGCCACGCCCCTTCCCGGATGCGGAGACACGCCCACATCCGGGCACCGCGGCTTCACGACCATAGAGAAATACGGGGAGCGCGGCGCCATGTTGGATAAGGGCAAGATGGCGGTTACATCCGGGTTACTGTACTTGGCTTCAGCGCTGTCGGTTAACACGGGGAGGGCGCCATCTTGAGTAAGGGCAGCCTGGCAGGGCAGGCCGCGTGGCGGCGCGGGCGCCATCTTGGAAAACGTGAGGCGGAGGAGCCGCCATCTTAACTGAGGGCAGAAAGGGGGGCGCGGGGTGGGGATTTGGGGAGATTTTGGGGTTTTTTGGGGACTGAGAGAAGGGGTTTGGAGAGAAGGGTGGGCATGGATGTTAGGGGGCTCCTGTGAGGAAGAGGAGAGCGGTGGGGCGGGGTTGATGGAGGGAGGGGGCAGGAGGACAGTGTGGGGACAATAGGAGGGACACTGGGGACAATCCGGGACAAGGCGGCGCTGTGGGGACAGGGCAGGGCCCCGCCCGAGGGCGAGTGCCACACCCTGGCGACAAGGAGGCGACACTGGGAGGGCGGTGCCACCACCCGCCATGGGTGCGGCTCCCCCTCCCCTTCACCTTTGCCCTTCCCGGGTGGGGAAACTGAGGCAGGGCCGGGGCGGGGACGCGGGGACACGGGGGGGTGACCTGGGGGGGTGACCTGGGTGTGTCCCCCCCTCCCCCACACTGTCCCCACCCCCCTTTCCCCGCCGCGGGGCCCCGCGCCCAATTAGTGATTGTAATTGTAATTAGTGTCATTAGCGCGGCACGCGCCGCCGCGGCGCCGGCCCTGAGGGCGGGGCGGGGTGACACTGAGGGGACTCGGGGGGGACTCGGGGGGGACACGGGGGGGACACTGAGGGGACACTGACGGACACCTGAGGGGGACACTGAGGGGACACTGAGGGGACACTGGGGGACACTGAGGGGACACTGAGGGGACACTGAGGGGACACGGAGGGGACACGGGGCAGGACCCGGGGGGCCCGAGGTGTCCCCGGTTTTTTGGGGGTGTCACTCGGGACCCCGGGCGGGGCTCCCCGGTGCGGGCGGGAGGGTCCCGGAACAGAACCGGGGGTTTTTTGGGGGGTCCGCGGTGACCGGAGGAGTTCGGGGGGATCCGGAGAGTCCGGGGGGGGGGCACTGAGGGGTCCCGGGGTGTCCCCGCTGTCCCCCGGGGGTGTCCCCGGTGTGTCCCCGCTGTCCCCCGGGGGTGTCCCCGCTGTCCCCCGGGGGTGTCCCCGCTGTCCCCGGTGTGTCCCCGCTGTCCCCCGGGGGTGTCCCCGCTGTCCCGGGGGTGTCCCGCTGTCCCCGGGCGGTGTCCCCGCTGTCCCGGTCCCGGTTCGGGGGTACAGCCCCGGGGCGGGGCTCTCTGTCCGGGCGGTCCCGGTGACTCACGGTGACCGCCCCGTGTCCCCCCCCCCCGCGCCCCCCGGTCCGGCCCGCCCCCGCCGTGCCTATCCCGGGCCGGGCCGCGCCCCGGCACTGCCCGCACCGCCACCGGCACCGCCACCGGCACCGACACCGCCACCGGCACCGACACCGGCACCGACACCGGCACCGAGACCTGCCCCGCACGGTGAGTGAGCCCTGCACCCCAAAAACGGGGAACCCCATCCCCAAATCCCGCTTTGGGGCACCCCCGCCCAGCCCCGGTACCGGGGGGGTCCCACCTGCACCTCAAAATGGGGAACCCCATCCCCAAATCTCGCTTTGGGGTCTAAGTCCCAATTTGGGGTGTAAATCCCGGTTTGGGGCTCCCCCACCCAGCCCCGGTACCGGGGGGGGGTCACTCTGAACGGGGGGTCCCACCTGCACCCCAAAAAGGGGGAACCCCATCCCCAAATCCCGCTTTGGGATCCCCATCCCGCTATCCTGGTTTTGGGGGGGTCACTCTGTTTTTGGGGGTCGCTCCTGCACCCCAAAAAGTGCCAAAAATCCCGTTTTGGGGTCCCCCGCCCTTCCCCGGTAAAGGGGGGTCCCGCTATCCCGCTTTGGGGGGGCTCCATCCTGCACCCCCATTTTGGGGGGGATCAATCCTGTCCCCAAATTTGGGGACCCCAAATCCCGCAGCCTGATTTTGGGGGGGGAATCCTCAGCATCACTTTGGGGGGTCTCCATCCCCGAACCCCCTTTTAGGGGTTCCCTCCCTTTGGGGAATTTCACTTTTAGGGCGATTCCTCCTTTTTTGGGGGGTCTCCCCTTCTCAGGGCGGTTCCCTTTTTCTGGGGGTCACTTTTGGGGGTTTCCTCCTTTTTAGGCGGGATTCCCTTTTTTTGGGGTGGTTCCTCCTTTTTTTGAGGGCGGCATTTTGGGAGTTCCTTTTTTTGGGTGATTCCCGCTTTTTTTGGGATTCTCCTTTTCGGGGGGGGGGGGTGTCCCCATTTTGGGGCGTTTCCCCTTTTTTTAGAGGCTTCCTCTTTTTCTTGGGGTCACTTTTTTGGGGGGTTTCCTCCCTTTTTTTAAATTTTTTTTTTGCTTTTTTTTTTGGAGGGGGCCCTCCCAGGGAGGGGCTCCGGTCCCGCCCCCCCCGTGAGTCACCGGGGTGTCCCCAAGGGGGGGGTGACAGCGGCCACACCCTCGGGACGTGTCCCCCCATCCCCCCCGCCCCCCCCGCTGAGTCACGCCCGGAGCATTCCCGGACATTCCTGGAAAATGCGCGGGGCCCGGAACGGGCGGCGGGGGGAGGGGGGATTTGGGGGGTCCTGGAGGGAATTTGGGGGATCTAAGAGGAATTTGGGGGTGTCCAGGAGGGAATTTTGGGGGTTCCAGGAGGGAATTTTGGGGTTTTCAGGAAGATCTGGGGTGTGTCCAGGAGGAATTTGGGATGTTCAGGAGGAGTTTGGGGAGCTCAGGGGGAGTTTGGGGTGTCCAGGAGAAATTTTGGGGGTACAGGTGGAATTTTGGGGTGTCCAGGAGGGAATTTTGGGGGGTCCCAGGAGGGAATTTTGGGGTCCCAGGGAGATCTGGGGTGTGTCAAGACGAATTTGGGATGCTCAGGGGGACTTTGGGGTGTCCAGGAGGAATTTGGGGGATTCAAGAGGAATTTGGGGTGTCCATGAGGAATTTGGGGGATCCAAGAGGAATTGGGGGGGGCTCAGGGAAAATTTGGGGGTTCCCATCAGCAATTTTGGGTTCCCAGTGGGAATTCAGGTTTCCCATTGGGATTTTTGAGGTTCCAAGTGTGGAGTTTTCCCCGGAGATTTTGGGGTCCCACTGTGAATTTTGGGGTCCCACTGTGAATTTGGGGCTCCCACTGTGATTTTTGGGGTTTCTCAGTGTGAATTTGGCTTTCCCATGAAGATTTTTGGGTTCCCAGTGTGAATTTGGGGTTCCCATGGGTATTTTTGGGTTCCCAATGTGAATTTGGGGTTCCCATGGGTATTTTTGGGGTCCCAGGTTGATATTTTGGGGTCCCAGGTTGATATTTTGGGGGTCCCAGTGTGATTTTTGGGGTCCCAGGTTGATATTTTGGGGGTCCCAGTGTGATTTTTGGGGTCCCAGGTTGATATTTTGGGGGTCCCAGGTTGATATTTTGGGGTCCCAGTGTGATTTTTGGGGTCCCCCAGCGCCAGGATGCCGTCCCAGCTGGAGCACGCCATGGAGACGCTCATTTCTCACTGTGATTTTTTGGGGTTCCCATGGGTATTTTTGGGGTCCCAGGTTGATATTTTGGGGTCCCAGGCTGTTTTTGGGGTCCCAGTGTATTTTTTGGGGTCCCAGTGTATTTTTTGGGGTCCCAGTGTGATTTTTGGGGTCCCCCAGCTCCAGGATGCCGTCCCAGCTGGAGCACGCCATGGAGACGCTCATTTCTCAGTGTGATTTTTTGGGTTCCCATGGGTATTTTTGGGGTCCCAGGTTGATATTTTGGGGGTCCCAGTGTGATTTTTGGGGTCCCAGGTTGATATTTTGGGGTCCCAGGTTGATATTTTGGGGTCCCCCAGCGCCAGGATGCCGTCCCAGCTGGAACACGCTCATTTCTCACTGTGATTTTTTGGGTTCCCATGGGTATTTTTGGGGTCCCAGGTTGATATTTTGGGGGTCCCAGTGTGATTTTTGGGGTCCCAGTGTGATTTTTGGGGTCCCCCAGCGCCAGGATGCCGTCCCAGCTGGAGCACGCCATGGAGACGCTCATTTCTCACTGTGATTTTTTGGGGTTCCCATGGGTATTTTTGGGTTCCCAGGTTGATATTTTGGGTTCCCAGGTTGATATTTTGGGGGTCCCAGGTTGATATTTTGGGGTCCCAGGTTGATATTTTGGGGTCCCAGGTTGATATTTTGGGGGTCCCAGGTTGATATTTTGGGGTCCCAGTGTGATTTTTGGGGTCCCCCAGCACCAGGATGCCGTCCCAGCTGGAGCACACCATGGAGACGCTCATTTCTCACTGTGATTTTTTGGGGTTCCCATGGGTATTTTGGGATTCCATGGGTATTTTTGGGGTCCCAGGTTTATATTTTGGGGTCCCAGTGTGATTTTTGGGGTCCCAGGTTGATATTTTGGGGTCCCAGGTTGATATTTTGGGGGTCCCAGTGTGATTTTTGGGGTCCCCCAGCGCCAGGATGCCGTCCCAGCTGGAGCACGCCATGGAGACGCTCATGTTCACCTTCCACAAGTACGCGGGGGACAAGGAGCACCTGGCCAAGGAGGATCTCAGGGCCCTCATGGACAAGGAGTTCCCGGGGTTCCTGGAGGTGGGAATGGGGTCTGTGGGCTCTGTGGGGTCTCTGGGGTTTGTGGGGTCTGTGGGGTCTGTGGGGTGGGATCAGTGGGATCAGTGGGATCCATGGGATGGGACAGAAGGAGCTTAGAGAACCCCAGGATCAAACCACATCAACCTTGAGATGGCATCCCATAAACCCCAGGGCTGGATCCCACAAACATTGGGATCAAACCTGACAGAACCTTGGGGTTGGATCCCATAAACCCCAGGACTGGATCCCACAAACCTTGGGATCAAACCCTATGGGGCCATGGAATTGGATCCCATAAACCTTGGGATCAAACCTTATGGGGCCATGGAATTGGATCCCACAAACCTTGGGATCAAACCCTATGGGACCATGGAATTGGATCCCATAAACCTTGGGATCAAACTCTATGGGGCCATGGAATTGGATCCCATAAACCTTGGGATCAAACCCTATGGGGCCATGGAACTGGATCCCATAAACCTTGGGATCAAACCTGACAGAACCCTGGGATTGGATCCCATAAACCTTGGGATCAAACCCTATGGGGCCATGGAATTGGATCCCATAAACCTTGGGATCAAACCTGACAGAACCCTGGGATTGGATCCCATAAACCCCAGGGCTGGATCCCACAAACCTTGGGATCAAACCTGACAGAACCCTGGGATTGGATCCCATAAACCCCTGGATTGGATCCCATAAACCCCAAGATTAGATGCCATAAACCTTGGGATCAAACCTGATAGGATCCCGGGATTAGATCCCTTAAACCCCAAGATTAAATCAAATAAAACCCCAGGATTGGATCCCATAAAACCCTGAGACCAGATCCTATAAAACCCCGGGATAGAACCCCACAACACCCTGGGATCAGCTCCTATAAAACCCTGGGATTGGGGAGGATGATCCCCCCATTCCCTTTCCCCATTCCCATTTGGGATCTGACCCTGTTCCAGTTTGGGATCTGCTCCATTCCCATTTGGGATCTGCCCCAGTTAGATCTGACCCTGTTCCAATTTGGGATCTTACCAAGGTGGGATCTGACCCATTCCCATTTGGGATCTGGTCCATTTAGGATCTGACCCATTCCCATTTGGGATATGCCCCCATTCCCATTTGGGATCTTACCCCATTCCCATTGGGAATCTGCCCCATTCCCCTTGGGGATCTGCCCCATTCCCCTTTGGGATCTGCCCCATTTCCCTTTGGGATCTGCCCCCATTCCCCTTTGGGATCTGCCCCATTCCCCTTTGGGATCTGCCCCCATTCCCCTTTGGGATCTGCCCCATTCCCCTTTGGGATCTGCCCCATTCCCATTTGGGATCTGCCCCATTTCCCTTTGGGATCTGCCCCCATTCCCCTTGGGGATCTGCCCCATTCCCCTTTGGGATCTGCCCCATTTGGGATCTGCCCCATTCCCCTTTGGGATCCGCCCCATTTGGGATCTGCCCCATTCCCCTTTGGGATCCGCCCCATTTGGGATCTGCCCCATTCCCCTTTGGGATCTGCCCCATTTGGGATCTGCCCCATTCCCCTTTGGGATCTGCCCCATTTGGGATCTGCCCCATTCCCCTTTGGGATCTGCCCCATTTCCCTTTGGGATCTGCCCCATTTCCCTTTGGGATCTGCCCCATTCCCCTTTGGGATCCGCCCCGTTTAGGATCTGACGCTCTCCCCGTTTCCCCCAGAACCAGCGGGACCCGAACGCCCTGGAGCGGATCCTGCGGGATGTGGAGCAGAGCCGCGATGGCCGCGTTGGCTTCCAGGGCTTCTTCTCGCTGGTGGCCGGGCTGACCATCGCCTGCAACGATTACTTCGTGCAGCACATGAAGCAGCGCGGCCGCCGCTGAGCCCCGCCCACCCACCGGGGAGCCCCGCCCACCCACCGGGGAGCCCCGCCCACCCACCGGAGCCCCGCCCGCCCACCGGGGAGCCCCGCCCACCCACGGAGCCCCGCCCACCCACCGGAGCCCCGCCCACCCATGGGTGCCCCCCACTCATCCAGGGGTGCCCCCCCAAACCCCCCTCAGACCCTGTCCCAACCCCAAATGTGTGCCCTGACCCAAAACAGCCCCGGGGGTCTCGAGCCCCCCCCAGGGGTTCTGACCCCTCCCCCACCGATGGGGGGTCACCCCAAACCCCCTCAGTGTCCCCCCAGTAAATGCATTTTGTATTAAATGGGACTTCTCTGTTCTTGGGGTCCCCTTGGGGCTCTTTTGGGGTCCCTCCGGGTGTCCATGGGAGTTTAAGGGGGTCCATAGGGGTTTATGGGGTCCATAGGGGTTTATGGGGTCCATGGGGGTTTATGGGGGTCCATGGGGGGTTTATGGGGCCCATAGGGGTTTATGGGGTCCATAGGGGTTTAGGGGGGTCCATGGGGGTTTATGGGGGTTTATGGGGTCCATAGGGGTTTATGGGGGTCCATAGGGGTTTATGGGGTCCATGGGGGTTTATGGGGCCCATAGGGGTTTAGGGGGGTCCATGGGGGTTTATGGGGGTCCATGGGGGTTTATGGGGGTCCATAGGGGTTTATGGGGTCCATAGGGGTTTATGGGGGTCCATGGGGGTCCATGGGGTCCATAGGGGTTATGGGGTCCATGGGGTTTATGGGGTCCATAGGGGTTTATGGGGGTCCATGGGGGTTTATGGGGTCCATAGGGGTTTATGGGGGTCCATGGGGGTTTATGGGGTCCATAGGGGTTTATGGGGTCCATGGGGGTTTAGGGGGGGTCCATAGGGGTTTATGGGGGTCCATAGGGGTCCATAGGGGCTTATGGGGTCCATGGGGGTTTAAGGGGGTCCATGGGGGTCCATGGGGGTCCATGGGGGTTTAAGGGGTCCATAGGGTCTCTATAGGGTCTCCATAGGGTCTCTGTATAAGTGTCTGTAGGAGTCCATAGGGGTCTATAGGGGGCTATAGGGCTCCACAGGTGTCTGTAGGGGATCTATAGGGTTCCATAGATGTCCATGGGGTCTCTATAGGGTCTCTATAGGGTCTCTATAGGGTCTCTATAGGGTCTCTCCGGGGTTCCAGAGGGTTCCTCAGGCCCCGCCCCCGGAAGCAGGGAACCCCGGAAGCCCCGTGACGTCACGGCAGAGGGCGGGGCCGCGGCGCGCGGGTCCGGACGGGGCTGGGGACAGGGAGGGGACACGGGGGGGACAGAGAGGGGACAGAGAGGGGGGACACGGGTGGGACACGGGGGGGACACAGCGGGGACGGCGGGACGCGGGCTCGGGGGACCGGGTGACATTGGCTGGGGGCGGGGTGACCTGTGACGTCACGGACACCAGGAATGATGTCACCGGAGGGTGTGGCTTCACGGCTGGTGTCGCTGACCGGGTGTGACGTCACCAGTGACCCTCTCTGACCAGGTGTGACATCAGCAGTGACCCTGGGAACCAGGTGTCCCATCACTGCCCAGGTGTGTGATGTCATCACTGATATCACTGCCCAGGTGTGACATCACCACCGACCGCGTGTGACATCAGCAGTGACATCATCCACCAGGTGTGACATCACCGGTGACATCATCGACCAGGTGTGACATCACTGACCAGGTGTGTGACATCCCCGCTACCACCACTCTCAGTGACATCACTGTCCCTGTGTGATGTCACCAGTGCTGTCCCCCGGGGATGGCACTGGCTATGACGTCACCGGTGCTATCCCCCAGGGATGGCACTGGCTATGACGTCACCGGTGCTATCCCCCAGGGGTGGCACTGGCTGTGACATCCCCGTGCTGTCCCCAGGCCAGGCTGTGACGTCACCATTGCTGTCCCCAGGCCAGGCTGTGACGTCACCATTGCTGTCCCCAGGCCATGCTGTGCCGGGGCCGGGCGCTGGCGCGGGCTCTGCCCCCCGTGCCCCGTGTCCCCCGTGTGTCCCTGTGCCAGTGTCCCCCGCGGGACCTGGCTGTCCCCAACGCCGGCTGGAGCGAGCGCATGCGGCGCCACTACGGCCACCAGCTGGTGACAGCCAGCGCCGAGGGCTGGACACGGCTGCCATCCTTCCGCCGGGCGCGCCAGCACCGCCACCGTGCGTCACCTGCGTCACCTGTGTGTCACCTGTGTCTCACCTGCGTCACCTGTGTGTCACCTGGGTCACCTGCGTCACCTGTGTGTTACCTCTGTGTCACCTCTGTGTCACCTGTGCGTCACCTGCGTCACCTGCGTCACCTGGGTCACCTGCGTCACCTGTGTGTCACCTGTGTGTCACCTGTGTCACCTCTGTGTCACTTCTGTGTCACCTCTGTGTCACCTGTACAACCTCTGTGTCACCTGTGTGTCACTTGTGTGTCAGCTGTGTCACCTGTGTGTCACCTGTGTGTCACCTGTACAACCTGTGTGTCACCTCTGTGTCACCTCTGTGTCACCTGTGTGTCACCTCTGTGTCACCTGTGTGTCAGCTGTGTCAGCTGTGTGTCACCTGTACAACCTCTGTGTCACCTGTGTGTCACCTGTGTGTCACCTCTGTCACCTGGATCACCTGTGTGTCACCATGTCCCCACTGTCCCCTGCCCCTGCAGTGTCCCTGTTGTCCCTGCAGTGTCCCCATGTCCCCTGTGCAGTGTCCCCTGTCCCTGCAGTGTCCCCATTGTCCCCTGTCCCTGCCGTGTCCCCTGTCCCTGCAGTGTCCCCTGTGCAGTGTCCCCATGTCCCCATTGTCCCCTGTCCCTGCAGTGTCCCCTGTGCAGTGTTCCCATTGTCCCCTGTCCCCGCAGTGTCCCCATTGTCCCCTGTCCCCGCAGTGTCCCCGTGTCCCCTGTCCCTGCAGTGTTCCTGCAGTGTCCCTGCAGTGTCCCCATGTCCCCTGTCCCTGCAGTGTCCCCTGTCCCTGCAGTGTCCCCATGTCCCCATTGTCCCCTGTCCCTGCCGTGTCCCCTGTCCCTGCAGTGTCCCCATTGTCCCTGCAGTGTCCCCATGTCCCCTGTCCCCGCAGTGTCCCCGTGTCCCCGCAGTGTCTCCATGTCCCCGCGCTGACCCCGCTGTCCCCGCAGAGGTGCCGGCTCTGGCCGGTGGCAGTGACGGTGACAGTGACAGTGACGGTGACACGCGGCTGTTCCCGAGGGCCATCGAGGGGGACGGGAAGGGCTTTGAGTTCGTCATGTTCCTGAATGTCCCCAAGGGCCGCCTGCGCTGCCTGTGCCAGCCCGGGCCCTTCCTGGAGGGACACCCGGGGTGAGTGCCACCAAGTGTCACCTCTATTGTCACCTACTGTCACCTAATGTCACCTATTGTCACCTATTGTTACTCTATTGTCACCTCCTGTGCCAGCCCAGTCCCTTCCTGGAGGGACACCTGGGGTGGCATCCCTGTCACCCCAATGTCCCCACTGTCCCCAATGTCCCCATGTCCCCCCGTCCGCAATGTCCCCATTGTCCCCAATGTCCCCAATGTCCCCATTGTCCCTAATGTCCCAATGTCCCCAATGTTCCCAATGTCCCCAATGTTCCCACTGTCCCCCCTGTCCGCCCTGTCCCCAATGTCCCCAATGTCCCCATTGTCCCTAATGTCCCAATGTCCCCAATGTCCCCAATGTTCCCACTGTCCCCGTTGTCCCCCCTGTCCCTCCTGTCCCCAATGTCCCAATGTCCCAATGTCCCCAATGTCCCCCCTGTCCCCACTGTCCCCACTGTCCCCAGGCTGACCCACGGCGGTGCCATCGCCACCCTCATTGACACCTCCCTGGGGACGCTGGCGCTGGCGGTGGCCGGGCGGGTGGTGACAGCCAACCTCAGCATCGACTACGTGGCGTGAGTGGCACTGTCCCCTGTGTCCCCAGGGGGGGCTGGAATGTCCCCAGGGGAGGGGACACACCTGGGGGGACATCAGGTGACACTGGGATGACAGGGGAGAGCAGGAGGGGACACACCTGGGGGGACACAGGGTGGCACTGGGGTGACCGGGGAGGACCTGGTGCCCCACTGCCCCTGTCCCCAGTGTCCCCAGTGTCCCCAGTGTCCCCAGTGTCCCCTGCTGTCCCCAGGCCTGTCCCCCTGCTCTCCGTGCTCCTGCTCGAGGCGTCCCTGCAGCGCCGCGAGGGACGGAAACTGTTCCTGGGCTGTGACCTGAGGGACGCCGAGGGGGACACGCTGCACGCCAGGGCCACCGGTGAGGGGACACTGGGGACACTGGGACACGCTGCACGCCAGGGCCACCGGTGAGGGGACACTGGGGACACTGGGACACGCTGCACGCCAGGGCCACCGGTGAGGGGACACGGGGACATGGGGACATGGGGACACGCTGCACGCCAGGGCCACCGGTGAGGGGACACGGGGACATGGGGACACTGGGGACACTGGGACACTGGGACACACTGCACGCCAGGGCCACCGGTGAGGGGACACGGGGACATGGGGACACTGGGGACATGGGGACACGCTGCACGCCAGGGCCACCGGTGAGGGGACACGGGGACACGGGGACATGGGGACATGGGGACACACTGCACGCCAGGGCCACCGGTGAGGGGACACGGGGACATGGGGACACTGGGGACACTGGGACACTGGGACACGCTGCACGTCAGGGCCACCGGTGAGGGGACACGGGGACACTGGGGACACGCTACACGCCAGGGCCACCGGTGAGGGGACACGGGGACACTGGGGACACTGGGACACGCTGCACGCCAGGGCCACCGGTGAGGGGACACGGGGACATGGGGACATGGGGACATGGGGACACGCTGCACGCCAGGGCCACCGGTGAGGGGACACGGGGACATGGGGACACGCTGCACGCCAGGGCCACCGGTGAGGGGACATGGGGACACTGGGGACACTGGGACACGCTGCACGCCAGGGCCACCAGTGAGGGGACACGGGGACATGGGGACACTGGGGACACTGGGACAGCCTGGGGACACTGGGGACAGTGGGGACACTGGGGACACGGGGACACTGGGGACACTGGGACAGCCTGGGGACACTGGGACACTGGGGACATGGGGACACTGGGGACACTAGGACACTGGGGACACTGGGACATGGGGACGGGCACTGGGGACACTGGGACAGCCTGGGGACACTGGGGACACTGGGACAGCCTGGGGACACTGGGGACACTGGGGACACTGGGGACACTGGGACACTGGGACAGCCAGGGGACAATGGGGACACTGGGATGGGGCTGGGGACACATGTGGGGACAGCAGCGATGATCTTGGGGGCTGGGGACACTCTGGGGACAATGGGGGTCCCCACCTGAGGTGTCCCCTCTGTCCCCTCTGTCCCCAGGACTCTTCATCCAGCAGGAGCCCCCCAAGGAACCAGCACGGGGGGGGGATGGTGGCCGGTGACTGTCACCTGTGTCACTTGTGTCACCTGTGCCACCCTCGGTGACCTCCCTGTCCCCACTGTCCCCATCAGAGCCGCTGCCACCACCTCTCGTGTCCCTCGTTGTCACTTTGGGGTCGGGGGGGTGGGACCCCCGTGTCCCCCCCGCTTCCACCGTGGAGTCCACAAGGGGGGGACACGGGGACACAGGGGGAGGGGCCTGACAAGGGGGGACACCCCAAAATTTGGGACTTTGGGGAGGTCATGGCTGGTCCCTGCACCGCACCCCAAAAATGGGAAATTCGGGGTCCTTGTACCCCAAAATTGGGAACTTTGGGGGGTTTATGTGGGTCCCGTACCCCAAAAACTGAGCCCGGAGGATGTGACGGTGTCCCATATCTGCACCCCAAAATCGCCCCCACTGGAGTTTCCAGAGGGGTCCCTGCACCCCAAAACTGCCCCCGTGGGGTTCCGGGGGTTCCCTGCACCCCAAAAATGATCCGGGAGGGGCCGTGGGGTCCCATTTGGGGGGGTCCGGAAAGATTCGGGGTGTGTGTGTCCCCCTCTCGTGCCTCAGTTTCCCTGCGGGTAAAATTCGGAACTTTCCCGCGGTTTGGGGGGGGGCAGGATGCTGGGGGGGGGGGGGGGGGGCTGTGGAGGGGCGGGCGGGGAAATTTGGGGTGGGGGGAGGGGGCCCCGCGGCCTTAAAGGGCCCCGCCCGGGCCGGGGCTGGAGGGAAACGGAGCCATGAGAGGTGAGGGGTGCGGGGGGGGGAGGGGCAGCGCAGGTGTGCAAGGGGGGAGGGGGGGGTTGGGCACGCGTGTGCCACGGGTGTGTCACAGTGTGCACAGGTGTGTCACGGGCTGTACACGCGTGTTCCAGGACACAGGTGTGTGTTTTGGGCTGTACACACCTGTTTCGGGGTGTGCACGTGTGTTATGGGGAGCACAGGTGTGTCACAGGCTGCGTGTGCGTGTTTTCAGTCACACACACCTGTTCCATGGTGCACGGGTGTGTTTTGGGCTGTACACACCTGTTCTATGGTGCACGGGTGTGTCACAGCACACGGATGTGTGTCACAGGCTGTACATGTGTGTTTCAGGCTGTACACGGGTGTTTCATGGTGCACAGGTGTGTCACAGGCTGTACATGTGTGTTTTGGGGTGTACAAGTCTGCTAGGGGTGCACGGCTGTGTCACAGGCTGTATGTGCGTGTTCCAGGAGACACGTGTGTGTCACAGCCTGTACACGGGCGTTTCATGGTGCACAGGTGTGTCACAGGCTGTACATGTGTGTTTTGGGGTGTACACGTGTGTGTCACTGTGTACAGGTGTGTCACAGGCTGTACATGTATGTTTTGGGCTGCACACGGGTGTTTCATGGTGCACAGGTGTGTCACAGGCTGTACATGGGTGTTTTGGGCTGTACACGTGTGTTTCATGGTGCAGAGCTGTGTCACAGGCTGTACATGTGTGTTTTGGGGTGTACACGTGTGTGTCAGTGTGCACGGGTGTGTCACAGGCTGTACATGTGTGTTTTAGGGGGTACATGTCTGTTGGGTGGTGCACAGCTGTGTCACAGGCTGTACATGTGTGTTTTGGGGTGTACACGTGTGTGTCAGTGTGCACGGGTGTGTCATGGGCTGTACATGTGTGTTTTGGGGTGTACATGTCTGTTGGGTGGTGCACAGCTGTGTCACAGGCTGTACATGTGTGTTTTGGGGTGTACACGTGTGTGTCAGTGTGCACGGGTGTGTCATGGGCTGTACATGTGTGTTTTGGGCTGTTCACGTGTGTGTCAGTGTGCACAGCTGTGTCACAGGCTGTACATGTGTGTTTTGGGACACGTTTCAGGCTGTATGTGGGTGTTTCATGGTGCACGGGTGTGTCACAGGCTGTACATGCCTGTTCCAGATCACACGTGTGTGTTTTGGGCTGTACACACCTGTTTTGGGCTGTACACGTGTGTTAGGGGGTGCACAGGTGTGTCACAGGTTGTGCATACGTGTCACAGGCTCTACACGTGTGTTTCAGGCTGTACACACCTGTTATGGGACACACGGGTGTGTCACAGGCTGTACAGGTGTGCCATGGACTGCACACAGGTGTGTCAGTGTGCACAGGTGTGTCACGGGCTGTACACACATGTTACATGCTACACACGTGTCTTTTGGGGCACAGACGTGTTGTCACAGGCTGTACATGCGTGTTCCAGGTCACACGTGTGTGGTTTTGGCTGTACACACCTTTATTTGGGGTGTACATGTGTGTTTTGGGAGCACAGGTGTGTCACACGTGTGTCACAGTCTGTACACATGTTTCAGTGTGCACAGGTGTGTCACACGTGTGTCACAGGCTCTACCTGTGTGTCACAGGGCGCACACGTGTGTTCCAGCACACAGGAGTGTTTTTTGGGCTGTACAGGTGTGTCACACCCCTGTCACAGTCCCACACGTGTGTCACACATCCCACATGTGTGTCACAGGTCCTACACACGTGTGTCAGGTGTCACCCCCCCATGTCCCCGGTCCCACACGTGTGTCCCAGGGTGCACAGCTGTGTCACAGGTTGTTCATGCGTGTCCCAGGTCCCACACGTGTCCCCGCGTGTCCCCCTCCCCCCCAGCTGCGCCCCTCCCCCCCCCGCGCACCTGCGGGTCCCTCCCTTGATGTGGCGGCGGGGGGAGGGGGGAGGGGACCCCGGGGGACCCCGCGGTGACAACGGCGGGGACGCGCAGGTGGCTCCGAGCCACCCCCACCCCTGCGGCCCCGGGGATCGAGGGGGGGCGCCCCTGGGGGCTGGGGACCCTCCGTGTCCCCTCCCTGTCCCCATTGTCCTCTCCCTGTCCCCATTGTCCCCTCCCTGTCCCCGCTGTCCCCCGTGCCGCGGTGTCGGGGGCGGGTTTTGCCGGGGGGTCCCGGGGGGCTGGGACTGGTGGGTACTGGGGGTACTGGTGAGGTTTGGTGTGTCCCAGTATGTCCCAGTTCGTTACTGGTGTGTCCCAGTTGGTTACTGGTGCCGCTGCCGCTCCCGGCGGGTGCCGCCGGTACCGGGAGGGGTTTGTCGGTCCCGGGAGGAGACACCGGGTACGGGGCAGCTACCGGCATCCCCAGTGCTCCCAGTAACCCCAGTATCGCGGGTGCGGTGGCACTGACAGCTCCCGGTGTTCCCGGTGCCGCAGATTTCCCCAGTGCCCGCGGAATCCCACCAGTACCACCAGTTCCACCAGTTCCGGTGTGCCCAGTACCACCAGTACCACCAGTACCACCAGTTCCCCCGGCGCTGTTCGTGCCCCCAGTTCTCCCAGTAACCCCGGTACCCCCGGTGGCTTCAATTCCCCGGAGCCTCAGGTCCCCCCGGTTCCCGTGGATTCTCCCAGCGCCCCCAGTTCTCCCAGTACATGCCCCCAGTCCCCGATTCCCCAGTGCCCCCAGTGCCCTCAGTTCTCGGTTCCCCAGTGTCCCCACTCCCGGTTCTCCGGATCCCCAGTGTCCCCATGTCCCCGGTTCCCGGTTCCCCGGTTCCCCGGTACCCTCAGTGTCCCCAGTTCTCGGTTCCCCAGTGCCCCCAGTGTCCCCAGCGTCCCCCAGAGTCCCCCAGTGTCCCCAGCGCCCCCAGTTCCCGGTTCCCCAGTGCCCCCAGCGCCCCCAGTCCCCGGTTCCCGGCAGAAGCGGCCCCGCCGCGGCGCTTCCCGGACGGGCTGAGTAATCCGGGGCGCGGGGCTGAGTCAGCGCCCCCAAACGCGGGGTCCCCCCGGGGGTCGCGGCCCCTCCTGCCGCCCCCGGCCCCTCTGCCCCCCCCGGGCCCCCCCCGGGTCCCCCCGGGCCGGATGCGCGGGCGGCGCCGGCCCCAAAAAACTGGGGCAGGAGGAAGAGGAGGGAGGGGGGGGCACACAGGGCAGAGGGGTGTCACACGTGTCCGGGTGCCACACGTGTCCGAGTGTCACACGTGAGTGGGGTGTCACATGTGAGTGGGGTGTCACACGTGTCCGAGGGTCACACGTGTCCGAGGGTCACGCATGTCGAGTGTGTCACACTTGTCTGAGAGAGTGTCACGCGTGTCCAGTGTGTCACACACATGTCTGGGGTGTCACACACATGTCCAGGTGTGTCACACACGTGTGCAGGTGCAGGAGCCTCTCAGAGTGTGAGTGGGAGTGCACAGGTGTGAGCACACCTGAGCTGTGCCAGGGCCATGCCAGGGCCATACTGGGGCCATACTTGGAGCTCCCAGTGCTGTACTGGGCCATACTGGGGCCATACTGGCAGCTCCCAGTGCTGTACTGGGCCATACTGGGAGCTCCCAGTGCTGTACTGGGCCATACTGGGGCCATACTGGGGCCATACTGGGGCCATACTGTCAGCTCCCAGTGCTGTACTGGGCCATACTGGGGCCATACTGTCAGCTCCCAGTGCTGTACTGGGCCATACTGGGGCCATACTGGGAGCTCCCAGTGCTGTACCGGGCCCCGCGCGTTTCCTGCCCCGGGGCCGTGTCCCAGTTGTGGCTTTGTGGCTCCGGCAGCCGCCGGCGCTGGGTGACAGGGGACAGCGGGGACACCGGGGACACTGGGGACACCGGGGACATTGGGACCCGTGCCAGGTGTCCTGTGCCAGTGTCCCCGTGTCCCCCCAGCCCACATCGAGGTGATTCCGTGCAAGATCTGCGGGGACAAATCCTCCGGGGTGCACTACGGGGTCATCACCTGCGAGGGCTGCAAGGTGACACCGGGGACAGAGGGACATGGCGGGGACAGGGGACTTGGGGGACATGGAAGGACATGGGGACATGCAAGGGGTAAGGGGGGACATTGGGGACATGAGGACAAGGGGGGTCATGGGGATATGGGGACAGGGGGACATGGGGATATGGGGGACATGGGGACAGGGGACATGGGGACAGGGGGACATGGCGATATGGGGACAGGGGGACATGGGGGACATGGGGACATGGGGATGGGGGACAGGGGGGATATGGGGACATGGGGACACAGGGACAGAGGGGACATGAGGACAAGCGGGGACATGGGGATATGGGGACGGGGGGACAGGGGGACACGGGGACAGAAAGGACAGGAGGACATGGGGACAGGGAGGACACGGGGACATGGGGACAGAGGGGATATGGGAACAGGGGGACATGGGGGACATGGGGACAGGAGTTCCACAGGGTGCCGTGCCGTGCCGCTAGTCACACTGGTGACATGGTGGCACTGGTGACGCTGGTGTCCCCGGTGTCCCCGCAGGGTTTCTTCCGGCGCAGCGAGCGGCGCGGGCCCAGCCTGGCGTGCAGCCGCGGGCAGCGCTGCGACATCGACCGCGCCACCCGCACGCGCTGCCAGCACTGCCGCCTGCAGAAGTGCCTGCGGCTCGGCATGTCCCGGGCCGGTGGGTGACACGGGGACAGCGCGGGGACAGCGCCACTGGGCATGGGGACATCGATTTGTGACCCTGGGGACAACTGTACCCCATGGGGACACCGCCCCGTGACCCTGGGGACAACTGTACCCCATGGGGACACCGCCCCGTGACCCTGGGGACAGCTGGAATCTCTGTGACACTCCCGTGTCACCCGCTGTCCCCTCTGTCCCCGCAGCCGTCAAGTTCGGCCGCATGTCCAAGCAGCAGCGGGACCGGCTGCAGGCCGAGGTGCTGGAACAGCTGGAACGGCGGGAGAACCGGGAGAACCGGGAGCAACCGGAACAGCTGGAACAGCTGGAAACGCGGGAAAAATGGGAAAAAGGGGAAAAACGGGGAAAAGGGGAAAAAGGGGAACAGCGGGAGCAGGAACGGGAGGCGCAGGGGTCAGCCGAGCCCCCCCCCGCGGGGCGCTGTCCCCCGCTGTCCCCCGCTGTCCCCGCGGGGGGTCCCAGCAGGGCGTGGCCCGCGGAGGAGGCGACAAAGCGGGGACAGGATGGGGACAGGGCGGGGACAGCGGGGACAGCGCCGTGTCCTCATCCCGGTGCTGGCGGCGTCCCGGAGTCACCCGCGGGGCTGGAGATCGGTGAGTGGCCCCGGGGACTGTCACCTGCGGGGGTGGTGGGACATGGGGATGTCACCTGTGGGTGGTGGCACCTCAGGACGTCACCTGCGGATGCTCCATGGCGGTGACATCCATCACTGATGGCTGCTGGGTGGTGATGGCACCTGGCTCTGTCACCCGTGGATGCTCCACACTGGTGACCCCTCACCTGCCAAGGCCACACACTGGGCCACCCTCCGTATCCCCACGCCTGTCCCCAAGCCCTGTGTGTCCCCTCAGAGCTGCTGACACAGAGTGTCCTGCTGTCCCACCGTGCCACGTGCCACCCCCGCGCCGAGGACCTGCAGGGACATCGCTGGGCCACCTTCAGCCGCGAGGAGATCTGCGCCTACCAGAGCCAGGTGCGCGGCGGGCAGGGGACAGGGCTGTCCCCAGGGCTGTCCCCCGGGCTGTCCCCCGGGCTGTCCCCAGGGCGGGCAGGGGACAGGGCTGTCCCCAGGGCTGTCCCCAGCGCTGTCCCCAGCGGTGACAGCCGCTCCCGCAGCCCATGGCGGAGATGTGGCAGCGCTGTGCCCGCCGTGTCACCGAGGCCATCGAGCGCGTGGTGGAGTTCGCCAAGCGGCTGCGCGGCTTCCTGGAGCTCAGCCAGCACGACCAGATCGTCCTGCTCAAGGCTGGTGCGCGGCCACCGCGTCCCCGGGCCACTGTCACCCACCCAGGGCCACCGTGGGTGGACACAGGGACAGCCTGTCCCCTTGTCCCCAGTCCCAAGGACAGCGTGTCCCCTTGTGCCCGGCCCCAGGGCCACGCCATCCCACTGTCCCCAGCCCTAGGGCCGCTCTGTACCCTTGTGACACTCCCAGGGGGAGGTGACAGTCCCCTGGGGACACCTCATTCCTCCCTGGGGAGGTGACAGCGCCGTGGTCCCATGGGGAAGCGACAATCTCAAAAGTCCCACAAGGAGGTGACAATCCCGTGTGTCCCAGGGGGAGGTGACAGCCCCCAAATTCCCCTCCATCCTCCCTGGGGAGGTGACAATCCCGTGTGTCCCAGGGGGAGGTGACAGTCCCCAAATTCCCCTCCATCCTCCCTGGGGAGGTGACACCGCCCCGAGCCATCCCCGCGGTGGCACCCCGGGGGGCCGGTGGCGGTGTCGCCGGTGCCAGCAGCGCTGTCGCCGCCCCGCGGGTGTCGCAGGTGCCATGGAGGTTGTCCTGGTCCGGATGTGTCGCGCCTTCGACGCCGCCACCCGCACGGTTCTGTTCGAGGGCAAACTGGCCGGGCCCGAGCTCTTCCGCTCGCTGGGTAGGGCGGCGGCACGGGCGGGGGACAGGAGGTGGCAGGAGGTGACAGGAGGTGACACGGGGCTGTCCCCAGGGTGCCCCGAGCTCGTCGCGTCCATCTTCGACCTGGCGCAGGGGCTGAGCGCGCTGCGCTGCTCCGAGAGCGAGCTGGGGCTGCTCAGCGCGCTGCTGCTCGTCAACGCCGGTCAGACACCGCCCTGTCCCCCCGTGTCCCCCCGTGTCCCCTCCGTGTCCCCCCGTGTCCCCTCCGTGTCCCCTCGTGTCCCCTCCGTGTCCCCTCGTGTCCCCTCCGTGTCCCTCCTCCCGGGGCGGGTTTGCTCCAAATCCTCGGGGTTTATCCTAAAGCGGGATGGGGCGTCCCCACAGTGTCCTCAAGGTGTCCCCAGGGTGTCCCCAAAGTGTCCCCACGCTGTCCCCACCCTGTGCGTCGCCTTCCTCCCTTTCATAGATCGTTCCTGTCCCCAGCACTGTCCGTGTCCCCACACCTATGTCCCCGTCTTCGTCCCTGTCTCCACACTTGTGTCCCTGTCCCCACACCTGTGTCCCTGTCCCCTCACCCCGTGATGTCCCCAGGCCGGCCGTGGCTGCAGGACCGCCCGCGGGTGGCCCGGCTCCAGGGACATCTGGATGTCGCCTTCCGGCTCCTGCTGCGCCGCACCCGCCGCGAGGGGCTCCTGGCCAGGGTGGGGACATCGGGGGACACCGAGGGGGACACGGGGTGGGGACACAGGGAGGGGACACGGGAGACAAAGGGAGGGGACACCGAGGGGCGACACGGGGCCGCTGGGGGAGTAGAGGGTCCCCTCCGCGGTGTCACAGCCGTGTCCCCACGCGTGCCCGCGGTGTCACAGCCGTGTCCGGGCGGTGACAGCCGTGTCCCCCCAGCTGCCCTCCCCGGGCCGGCTCCGCGCTCTCTGCTCGCAGCACCTGGAGCAGGTTCAGGCTTTCCGCCGCCTCCACCCCGGGGTGGTCTCGGCCGCCTTCCCTCCGCTCTACCGGGAGCTCTTCGCCGCCGATCCCGCCGATGTCCCCGCGGGGACCCTCTGAGAGCGATCCTGGGACCGCTGAGACCACCGGGACCAGCGGGACCTCCGGGAGAACCGGGACCAGCGGGACCAGCGGGACCTCCGGGAGAACCGGGACCACCGGGACCAGCGGGACCTCCGAGAGCACCGGGAGCACCGGGACCGCCTCTACACCGGGGGACACCTGGGGGTGCTCCCACGCAGGCACCTGCCGGGAATGCGGCACCTGGAGGGGACCCGGCACCTGGCGAGGCTCTGTCACCCGTGGGTGTCCCACGGGGACAGTGGGGCGTGGCCGCGGCCGCGTTTGAGCGGAATAAAAGCGTTTTTGGGGACAGCGTGTCCGGGGGGCTCCATCACCGGGGGCACGCGGGGACAGCGAGGGCGGAGCTGGAGCCCCGCCCCGCGCAGCGCTCCGGGCTGCTATAGGCTCCCGTGGCTGTCACTCAAATCAGGAGCCGGGCATTCGCATTTTCTCGCTCTCTGATTGGTTCGCTCCCGCTACTCGCCGCTGATTGGCTGCTTTATTCCCGTTATTTCCCACCCTTCCCTGTGGGGGGCCTGACGGGGATTGGCCGCCGCTCCGCAGGTGCTGATTGGGTGGACGCGGCGCTGAGCTGCGCTGTGATTGGCTGAGAGGGGAGGAGCCGCGTTGTGATTGGTGGAGAGCGGGAGGAGGCGGGGCCACCGGCGGGGCGCGGGAGGCGGCGGCACCGGGGCCGCATCGGGCCCGAAGCGGGGCCGGGCCTGAACCGGGGCGGGCCCGAACCGGGGCCTTTCGGGGCCGGGCCGGGCCGAACCGGGGGCGCTGCGGGGCTGAGGGGTGGCTCCGGCACCTGCGGGTACCGTGAGACCCCCCGAGGTGGCTGCGGGGGCCGCGCTGCCGGTACGCCGGGCCCGGGGCCTCCGTGAGGGCCTCCCTGGGCAGATCCCGGTGGGCTCCCGGTAAGGCCCGGTAATCCCCGTCCGCAGCCGGCCATGGCGGAACGCTGCTGCGGGAACGGCCTGAGCAGCGTGCAGAAAGCCGCCCTGCTCTTTGGGGTCCCGGCCGGTGCCGTCGTGCTCTACATCCTGTACCAGCGCTACCGGGAGAGCCGAGGTGGGTGCGGAGCCCGGTACCGGGGCCTGAGCTCCCCTGAGCACCCCTGTGACTCCCTCGGGGATGTCCCTGTCCCTCAGATTCCATCGCAGCCTCTCTGGGAGGGTCCCCGTCCCTTCCTGTCCCTTTGGGGTCACCCTGGGGACCCTCACAGGCCTCCCTGGGAAACGGAGCCACTTTTCCCACTGGGAATTCCGTCTGTAACTCCCCCGGTGGGAGAGTCCTGCCCCCTCCGTACCCCCGGGGACCCTTTGGGGACACAGCCCTGTCCCCACTGTCCTCTCAGAGGTGCAGGTGACGGTGGTGGCGGACGAGGGGCTGGAGGTGGCGGTGCGGGTGCCCCGCAGTGCCCTGAAATCGCTGATCGGCCGCCGGGGAGCCACTATCAACCAGGTGGGTGCGATGGGAGGGGGCACCGGGAACACCGGGAGCACCGGGAGGGGGCACCGGGAACACCGGGAGCAGCGGGAGGGGGCACCGGGAACACCGGGAGCACCGGGAGCAGGGGGAGGGGGCACCGGGAACACCGGGAGCACCGGGAGCAGGGGGAGGGGGCACCGGGAACACCGGGAACACCGGGAGGGGGCACCGGGAACACCGGGAGCACCGGGAGCAGCGGGAGGGGGCACCGGGAACACCGGGAGCAGCGGGAGCAGGGGGAGGGGGCACCGGGAACACCGGGAGCACCGGGAGCAGCGGGAGGGGGTACCGGGAGCACCGGGAGCAGCGGGAGCAGCGGGAGGGGGCACTGGGAACACCGGGAGCAGCAGGAGGGGGCACTGGGAACACCGGGAGCTGCGGGAGGGGGCACCGGGAACACCGGGAGCACCGGGAGCAGCGGGAGGGGTCACTGAGAGCCCTAGGAGGGATCACCGGGAGGGATCACCGGGAGCTCCAGGAACACCGGGAGGGATCACCGGGAGCACAGGGATCACTGAGACCACCAAGAGCACTGGGAGGGGCCCCGGGAGCACCGGGAGCACCGGGAGGGGTAATCGGGAGCCCCAGGAACACCGGGAGGGTCATCAGGACCACCGGGAGCACTGGGAGGGGTCACCGGGATCACCGGGAGTGGTGACCGGGATCACCGGGAGGGGTCTCCGGGATCACCGGGAGGGGTCACCGGGATCACCGGGAGTGGTGACCGGCCCCGTCCCCCCTGTGCCCGCAGCTGAGGCAGGAGACGGGAGCGCAGATCGAAGTGGAGGAGGAGGAGGAGGAGGAGGGGGAGGGGAGCCAGCCGCTGGTGCAGATCTCGGGCTCGCCGGGCCAGGTGTGCCGGGCCAGGGCGGCCGTGCTGCGGATCGTGGCCGACAGCGCGCCCGTGGCCGAGCAGCTGCGCGTGCCCCAGAGAGCCGTGGGCAGGATCATCGGTACGGGCACCCCGAAACATGGGGGGCTTCCACAGACACAGGGACACCCCAAAAACTGGGGAGGGACTTCCATAGACACAGGGACACCCCAAAATCCGGGAGGGACTTCCATAGACACAGGGACACCCCAAAATCTGGGGGAACCCCCAATCCCAGGGTACCGAGCTGCTGAGTGTGCCCCAGAGAGCCGTGGGCAGGGCACCCTGAAATCTGGGGGGATCTTCCATAGCCCCAAAATCTGGGGGGATTTTCCATTTGGGGGCACCCCAAATCCTGGGGGAACCCCAATGCCAGGGTACCAAGCAGCTGTGTATGTCCCAGTGGGCTGTGGGTAGGATTATCCATATGGGCACCCCAAAATCTGGGAGGAACCTTCCATGGACTCAAATCCTAGGGACAACATTCAATAGCCACAGGGACACCCCAAAATCTGGGGGGAACATTCCATAGCCACCCCTTTCCCAACATCCCACACTCCCTTCCCACCCCTGCATCCCCCAAACTC
The DNA here is from genome assembly GCF_903797595.1 of Erithacus rubecula. Classification (NCBI taxonomy): domain Eukaryota; kingdom Metazoa; phylum Chordata; class Aves; order Passeriformes; family Muscicapidae; genus Erithacus; species Erithacus rubecula. Next base: position 9,725 of record NW_027635759.1, on the reverse strand, counting down.
ATTTTCCAACCCCAAAGTTCCTTCCCAACATCCCAGACTCCCTTCCCACCCCTTTCTCAGCATCCCAAACTCCCTTTCCCAACATCCCACACTCCCTTACCACCCCTGTATCCCCCAAACTCCTTTCCCAACATCCTGGGCTCCCTTTCCCAATATCCCAGACTCCCTTCCTAAATCCCAAACTCCCTTTCCCAAATCCCAAACTCCCTTTCCCAAATCCCAAACTCCCTTTCCCAAATCCCAAACTCCTTTTCCCAAATCCCAAACTCCTTTTCCCAAATCCCAAACTCCCTTTCCCAACATCCCAAACTCCCTTCCCAATGTCTCAAACTCCTTTTCCCAACATCCCAAACTCCCTTTCCCAAATCCCAAACTCCCTTTCCCAACATCCCAAACTCCCTTTCCCAACATCCCAAACTCCCTTTCCCAACATCCCAAACTCCCTTCCCACCCCTGCATCCTCCAGACTCCTTTCCCAATATCCCACACTCCTTTCCCAGCCCTTTCCTAGCATCCCAAAATCCCTTTCCCAAATTCCTGCCTCCCTTTCCCAACATCCCAGACTCCCTTCCCACTCCTTTCCCAACATCCCAGACCCCCTTCCTAAATCCCAAACTCCCTTTCCCAAATCCCAAACTCCTTTTCCCAAATCCCAAACTCCTTTTCCCAAATCCCAAACTCCCTTTCCCAAATTCCAAACTCCCTTCCCAACGTCTCAAACTCCCTTTCCCAAATCCCAAACTGCCTTTCCCAAATCCCAAACTCCCTTCCCACCCCTGTATCCCCCAAACTCCTTTCCCAACATCCTGGGCTCCCTTTCCCAAATCCCAAACTCCCTTCCCAACATCCCAAACTCCCTTTCCCAAATCCCAAACTCCCTTTCCCAGTATCCCAGACTCCCTTCCCACCCCTTTCCCAAATCCCAAACTCCCTTTCCCAAATCCCAAACTCCTTCCCAAATCCCAAACTCCCTTTCCCAACATCCCAAACTCCCTTTCCCAAATCCCAAACTCCCTTCCCAACATCCCACACTCCCTTCCCACCCCTGTATCCCCCAAACTCCTTTCCCAACATCCTGGGCTCCCTTTCCCAAATCCCAAACTCCTTTCCCAACATCCTGGGCTCCCTTTCCCAACATCCCAAACTCCCTTCCCCAAATCCCAAACTCCCTTTCCCAAATCCCAAACTCCCTTTCCCAAATCCCAAACTCCCTTTCCCAAATCCCAAACTCCCTTTCCCAACATCCCAAACTCCCTTTCCCAACATCCCAAACTCCCTTTCCCAATATCCCAAACTCCCTTTCCCAAATCCCAAACTCCCTTTCCCAACATCCCAAACTCCCTTTCCCAACATCCCAAACTCCCTTCCCACCCCTGCATCCCCCAGACTCCCTTTCCCAATATCCCACACTCCCTTCCCAGCCCTTTCCTAGCATCCCAAAATCCCTTTCCCAAATTCCTGCCTCCCTTTCCCAACATCCCAGACTCCCTTCCCACTCCTTTCCCAACATCCCAGACCCCCTTCCTAAATCCCAAACTCCCTTTCCCAAATCCCAAACTCCCCCAAATCCCAAACTCCCTTTCCCAACATCCCAAACTCCCTTTCCCAACATCCCAAACTCCCTTTCCCAACATCCCAAACTCCCTTTCCCAAATCCCAAACTCCCTTTCCCAACATCCCAAACTCCTTTTCCCAAATCCCAAACTCCCTTTCCCAACATCCCAAACTCCTTTTCCCAAATCCCAAACTCCCTTTCCCAACATCCCAAACTCCCTTCCCAAATCCCAAACTCCCTTTCCCAAATCCCAAACTCCCTTCCCAAATCCCAAACTCCCTTTCCCAACATCCCAAACTCCCTTTCCCAACGTCCCAAACTCCCTTTCCCAAATCCCAAACTCCCTTTCCCAAATCCCAAACTCCCTTTCCCAAATCCCAAACTCCCTTTCCCAACGTCCCAAACTCCCTTTCCCAACGTCCCAAACTCCCTTTCCCAAATCCCAAACTCCCTTTCCCAACGTCCCAAACTCCCTTCCCCAAATCCCAAACTCCCTTTCCCAACATCCCAAACTCCCTTTCCCAAATCCCAAACTCCCTTCCCACCCCTGCATCCCCCAGACTCCCTTTCCCCCCCAGACCCTCCCATTCCCCCAAACCTCACTTCCCTCCCCAAATCACCCCAAAATCACCCCAAACCCTCCTCTCTCTCCTCTCCCCCTCCCCTCCTTTTGCCCAGGTCGGGGCGGGGAGACCGTGCGGGGAATCTGCCGGAGCTCGGGGGCTCGCGTGGAGTGCGGCCACGAGCCCGACGCCAGCCTGGCCCCTCTGCGCCTCATTCGCCTGCTGGGGACTCGAAAAGAGGTGGAGACAGCCAAGGTATTGTCTGCTTTCAATTTTAACACCACTCTTGAGGTGATTACACATCTTTTTAATTGGTGGTTTTATGCTGTTCAAGCGTTTCGCACGGGTTTTTTTAGGCGCGGTGGTTGGTTGGTGTTTAGGACTTTGCTGTTTATTTTGTTTTATTTTTTTTAATTTTGGTTTTTTGTTTTGGGTTTTTTGGTTTTTTTTTTATTGAGTACAATGTATGTTTTAGTGGTTTAGCACTATTTTAGTGGTTTTGAAAGGGTTTTAACAAGTTGCAGAAAAAACGCTTAAAAACGGCTCATTTTGGGCACTCGTTATAAACATCAGTTCAAACTGAGAAATATGCAGGAAAAAAACTGTGTGAAGAATCAACAAAATATGTAGAGAAACAGCTAGGCAATAAAATATGGAGAAAAGCAGTGTCCTGGTTGGAAGGACAGGTGTCTGTCAATAAAGGCAGAAACTTCTCTTTGAAATGGAGAATGTAAACCCCCTTCCTACAAATTATTATAACTTTGAAATTAAGGGGCTCTCAGGCAGATATATGGGAATTAGGAATTAGGAATAACAGTTCTTTGCTAGGAACATTAAAATAGAAATACAGTATCACAAAGAACAATCCCAAAACACTGCCAGAGTCAGAATCCAAGCTGACACCCATCAGTCAGTCAGGGTGTTGGCAGCAGTGCCATTCAATGGTGGCTGCATCCTCCTGCAGTGGCAGATGTGGTTCAGCTGGAGAAGGTGCAGTTTCCTCTGAAAGTCCAGGGATGATGTGGAAAGATCTGGTTTTCCTCTGGAATCCAGTGGTGTCCAAAATCTCAGTTTTTATTTGGGTGGGAAAGGCTGGGTGGAGCATCTCCCAGTGGGATGATGGAATTTTATCAGTCATGCACTGGGACTCACTGGCCATGAACAGGAGATATCTCCTGGAGGGAGGATGGGCTGTGGAAAGATAAAGATGATTGCCCCAGCTGGTTTAAAGCTGGCCCATTAGCAGATAATATGTGCCAGGAGATAAAGATCACTGCCACACCCAGTTTTAAACAATGGCCCATTAACAGGAGATATCTCCCACAGTGATAAGAATTGCTGCCACACCCAGTTTTTAACAATGGCCCATTAACAGCAGATATCTCCCACAGTGATAAGAATTGCTGCCACACCCAGTTTTTAACAATGGCCCATTAACAGGTGATAGCTCCTGGGTGAAGGGTGGGTCATGGGAAAGGTAAAGATGATTGCCCAGCTGGTTTATCTGCCCATTAACAGATAATATGTGCCAGGAGATCAGGGTCACTGCCCCAGCTGGTTTAACAGATGAATCCACATTTCTGACCACATCAACCCAAGGCAGTAAAACATGGAGAAAAACCAACTAAACACAGTTTGGTTGGTACATACAATACAAATCACGACCTGGGCTTGTTCAGACATGTCCCAGTGTCTCTCATTGTTCTTTATTGCTGCGCTGCACCCGCAGAAGTTGATTCTGGAGAAGCTGTCGGAGGACAAGGCGTTCCGCCGGGAGCTGGCGCAGGCGGCGGCCGCTCGCTGCCCTCGGAAACAGCCCCTGGGCAACCGGCGGGAGGAGCCCCCGAGGCCGATCCCCACTGCCCCCGGAGCCCCCGGAGCCCCCGAGGGCTGGCAGGAGTGCTGGGACGGGCTCTGCGCAGCGGGAGCCGCTACCGGAGCGGCGGCGGCGGCGGCGGGGAGCGCGGGGCGGGAGCCGAGCCCGGGGCGGGAGCCGAGCCCGGGGCCGGAGCCGAGCCCGGGGCGGGAGCCGAGCCCGGGGCGGGAGCCGAGCCCGGGGCGGGAGCCGAGCCCGGGGCCGGAGCCGAGCCCGGGGCCGGAGGAACCGCCCGTGCCTAAGTTTGAGGGTGAGAATGGCGGGGGGGAGGGGTTTGGTGGGAGGGGAGGGGGTTGGGGGGTTCACTCCATCCCTCCCGTGGCGTTCCCAGTGGGATTTTTGGGGATTATCTCTCTCCTGTGCCTTTCCCAGTGGGATTTTTGGAATGGATTTCGGGGTGATTTCTGTGGATTTGGGATGGATATTGGGGTGGTTTCTATGGGATTTTGGGGTGATTTCTGTGGGATATTGGGGTGATTTCTGTGGGATTTCAGGGTGCTCTCTGTGGATTTGGGAATGGATATTGGGGTGGTTTCTGTGGGATTTTGGGGTGATTTCTGTGGGATTTCAGGGTGCTCTCTGTGGATTTGGGAATGGATATTGGGGTGGTTTTTGTGGGATTTTGGGGTGATTTTTGTTGGGATTTCAGGGTGCTCTCTGTGCATTTGGGATGGATTTCAGGGTGCTCTCTGTGGATTTGGGAAGATTTCGGGGTGCTCACTGTGGATTTGGGGTGCTCTCTGTGCATTTGGGGTGAATTTCGGGGTGCTCTCAGTGGATTTGGGGTGATTTTGGGGTGCTCTCTGTGCATTTGGGGCCCCTGCAGTGCCCAGCCCGGATTTCAGCTTCCCTGCGGACGAGCACCTGGACGTTTACGTGTCGGCCGCCGAGAGCCCCGGGCGCTTCTGGATCCAACTGCTGGGCACCCGCAGCCTGCAGCTGGACAAACTGACAGCTGAGATGGGGCTTTTCTACCAGAGCAGCCCCCCCGTGAGTGCTGTGTCACCTCTGTCACCTTTGTCACCTGTGTCACCTCTGTGTCACCTCAGTGTACCCCCATGTCCCGCTGTCTCCCAGCATTGGACAAACTGACAGCTGAGATGGGGCTTTTCTACCAGAGCAGCGCCCCCATGGTTCCCTGTGTCCCCTCTGTGTCACCTCTGTGTCCCCTTCCTGTCCCTCACCACGTCCCCGTGTCCCCATCTATTCAGCATTGTCCCCTTCGGTCCCAGCACTGTCTTCTTGACTCCCTTGTCCCAATCCTGTGTCCCCTCCTGTCCCAGCACTGTCCCCTCCCATGTCCCCCTGACTGTCCCAGTGTCCTCCTGACTGTCCCCTGTCCCTGACTGTCCCCTATCCCATGTCTCTGATTGTCTCAAGTCCCTGCCTGTCCCCATGTCCCCTGACTGTCCCCCATGTCCCTGCCTGTCCCCATGTCCCCTGTCTGTCCCCATATCCCTGACTGTCCCCATGTCCCTGACTGTCCCCTGTCCCTGACTGTCCACATGTCCCCTGTCTGTCCCCATGTCCCCTGACTGTCCCCATGTCCCTGTCTGTCCCCATGTCCCTGTCTGTCCCCATGTCCCCTGACTGTCCCCTGCCTGTCCCCAGGTCCCCCCCCCCTCTCTGCAGCCGGGCTCCATCGTGGCCGCTCCGTACCTGGCCGATGGCGAGTGGTACCGCGCGCGTGTGCTGGGGGCGCTGGACAACGGCCACCTGCAGCTCTACTACGTGGACTTTGGGGACAATGGCCAGGCCCCCCCCCGAGGCTCTGCGGGCCCTCAGGTGTGCCAGGGGGGTGACACTGCCAGGGTAATGTCCCCTGTGTCACCTGGGAGTGCCCTCACCTGTGTCCTTGCAGGAGCGACTTCCTGAGCCTGCCCTTCCAGGCCATCGAGTGCAGCCTGGCCGGGGTTGTCCCCAACGGTGAGTGGGGGTGGCACATGGCCCTGTCACCTCCTGGGGGTGACACATGGGGGTGGGACACAGCCCTGTCACCTCCTAGGGGTGACACATGGGGGTGGGACACAGCCCTGTCACCTCCTAGGGGTGGCACATGGGGGTGGCACACAACCCTGTTCCCTCCTGTGGGTGGCACACAACCCTGTCCCCTCCTAAGATGGGAGATGGGGGTGGGACGTGGACCTGTCCCCTCCTGTGGGTGACACATGGCCCTGTCTCTTCCTGGAGGGGTGGCACAGCCCTGTCCCCTCCCCTCTGGTGACACTGCCCCCGCTGTGTGTCCCTGCTGTCACAGGGGACAGCTGTCCCCAGTGACACTTTCCCCTGGTGACACACACTGTCCGGTGTCCCCTGCCCAGGTGGCACACACTGTCCCTGGTGACACGGTGTCCCCTGTCCCTGGTGACACTGTCCCTGGTGACACGGTGTCCCCTGCCCAGGTGGCAGCTGGCCCGAGGTGGCTCTGGAGGAGTTTTCCCGCCTGTGTCACTGCGCTCAGTGGGCGCCGCTGCTGGCGCGGATCTGCAGCTACAGCGCGGCCGGGCCCTGCCCCCGGCCCAGCGTGCAGCTCTTCACCCAGCGCCACGGCCAGGTCTGTCCCCGTGTCCCTGTGTCCCCTGTGTCCCTGTGTCCCCGTGTCCCCGTGTCCCCGTGTCCCCGTGTCCCTGTGTCCCCGTGTCCGTGTGTCCCTGTGTCCCTGTGTCCCCTGTGTCCCTGTGTCCCCTGTGTCCCCTGTGTCCCCTGTGTCCCCAGGTCTATGTCCCCATTCCCTGCCCCCGGCCCAGCGTGCAGCTCTTCACCCAGCGCCATGGCCAGGTCTGTCCCCGTGTCCCTGTGTCCCTGTGTCCCCGTGTCCCCTGTGTCCCTGTGTCCCCGTGTCCCCTGTGTCCCTGTGTCCCTGTGTCCCCATGTCCCTGTGTCCCCTGTGTCCCCTGTGTCCCTGTGTCCCTGTGTCCCTGTGTCCCCAGGTCTATGTCCCCATTCCCTGCTCCACGGCCAGGTGTGTCCCCAGATGAACCCAGGTGTCCCTCAGTGTCCCTAAGTGTTCCCAGCTATTCCCAGGTGTCCCCATTGCTCCTGTCCCATTCCCACCATCCCTTTCCCATTCCCACTGTCCCTGTCCCTGTCCCTGCTGTCCCTGTCCCCATTCCCTCTGTCCCTGTCCCTGTCCCCATTCCCTCTGTCCCTGTCCCTGCTGTCCCTGTCCCTGCTGTCCCTGTCCCTGTCCCTGCTGTCCCTGTCCCCATTCCCTCTGTCCCTGCTGTCCCTGTCCCCATTCCCACTGTCCCTGTCCCTGTCCCTTTCCCATTCCCTCTGTCCCTGCTGTCCCTGTCCCCATTCCCACTGTCCCTGTCCCTGTCCCTGTCCCTGTCCCTTTCCCATTCCCTCTGTCCCTGCTGTCCCTGTCCCCATTCCCACTGTCCCTGTCCCTGTCCCTGTCCCCATTCCCTCTGTCCCCACAGAGTCTGGACGTGGGAGCAGAGCTGGTGCGTTTGGGCTACGCCGTGCCCGTGCCCCCCGAGGAGCCCCCGGTGAGCAGCTCCCGGTGTCCCCTCCCGGTGTCCCCGTGTCCCCTCCCGGTGTCCCCGTGTCCCCTCCGGGGTGTGCTCACCCCCGGTGTCCCGGGAGGTCTCACCCCGCATTTCCCAGCAGGACAATCTCGGCTGTGCCTCCATCCCGAGCCCGGTGGAGCCTGGCACCGTGCAGAGCCCCGGGGACAGCACCGAGACCCCGTCCTGCCTCAGCCTGCCCGGTGAGCCCGGGGCTCCCGGTGACACCGTTCCTGTGACCCGGTGTGTCCCGCTGTTGGGACCCCCCTGACCCCTCCCTGTTCCCGCAGCCGCCGCCGTGCCCGGGGACGCCGTCACGGTCACCTGAAGCTGCCAGTGCCCGGTAACCGGGAGCTGCTCCCGGTGACCCCGTGCAGCTCCCGGTGCCACCAGCACGTGCAGTCCCCTCCGGGAGCCCGCGCCGACAAATCGCGGGGATCTCCGCTTGTGCCTCTTGTCGGGACACGACATTTCCGTTACCGGGAGTTCCCGGTTCCCTCGCCTTGTTTTGCGGTTCCGTTGCACTATTTGTGGTTCTGAGTTAATAAAGTTGAAGATTTCTCAGCGCTCCGTGCCGAACCGGCGGGAACCGGGCGCAGGCGCGCCGCGGGCAGCCCCATTGGAGTCCTTGCAAGGGGTACCGCGCAGGCGCGCAGCCCCATTGGGGTCCTTGCATGGCGTCCCGCGCAGGCGCAGTGCGGGCAGCACCGGACCCCGCACCGTGAGGGAACGGCGCCGCCATGTTGGCCCCGGGGGCGGCGGGACGGGTGCTGAGCCGGGCCCTGAGCCTGAGCCATGGCCCGGTGAGGGCGGGACACCGGGAATGGGGGGGCGGAACCGGGGACGGGCCTTGATCCAGGGCGGAGGGGCCCCGGGACTGCGGGAAATCGGGAGGGGGCCGGGGGACAGTACCGGGGGCGGTACCGGGGGCGGCGGGACGGGCCCTGAGCCGGCATCATAAACCCGATATAAAACCCTATAGCAGTTATACCATACCCGGCCCCATAACCCCAATATAGAGCCCTATAGCCCCTATATGTACCCGGCCCCATAACCCCAATATAGAACCCTATAGCCCCTATATGTACCCGGCCCCATAACCCTGTTATAGAGCCCTATAGCCCCTATATGTACCCGGCCCCATAACCCTGTTATAGAGCCCTATAGCCCCTATATGTACCCGGCCCCATAACCCCAATATAGAGCCCTATAGCCCCTATATGTACCTGACCCCATAACCCTGTTATAGAGCCCTATAGCCCCTATATGTACCCGGCCCCATAACCCTGTTATAGAGCCCTATAGCCCCTATATGTACCTGACCCCATAACCCCAATATAGAGCCCTATAGCCCCTATATGTACCTGACCCCATAACCCTGTTATAGAGCCCTATAGCCCCTATATGTACCTGACCCCATAACCCTGTTATAGAGCCCTATAGCCCCTATATGTACCCGGCCCCATAACCCTGTTATAGAGCCCTATAGCCCCTATATGTACCTGACCCCATAACCCCAATATAGAGCCCTATAGCCCCTATATGTACCCGGCCCTATAACCCCAATATAGAACCCTATAGCCCCTATATGTACCCGGCCCCATAACCCCAATATAGAACCCTATAGCCCCTATATGTACCTGACCCCATAACCCCAATAGGAACCCTAATAGCCCCTAATGTACCCGGCCCCATAACCCTGTTATAGAGCCCTATAGTCCCCTATAGTACCTGACCCCATAACCCCAATATAGAGCCCTATAGCCCCTATATGTACCTGACCCCATAACCCTGTTATAGAGCCCTATAGCCCCTATATGTACCTGATCCCATAACCCCAATATAGAGCCCTATAGCCCCTATATGTACCTGACCCCATAACCCCAATATAGAGCCCTATAGCCCCTATATGTACCTGACCCCATAACCCTGTTATAGAGCCCTATAGCCCCTATATGTACCCGGCCCCATAACCCCAATATAGAGCCCTATAGCCCCTATATGTACCTGACCCCATAACCCCAATATAGAGCCCTATAGCCCCTATATGTACCTGACCCCATAACCCTGTTATAGAGCCCTATAGCCCCTATATGTACCTGACCCCATAACCCCAATATAGAACCCTATAGCCCCTATATGTACCCGGCCCCATAACCCCAATATAGAACCCTATAGCCCCTATATGTACCCGGCCCCATAACCCCAATATAGAACCC
>NW_027635760.1:0-60937 GCF_903797595.1 Erithacus rubecula | reverse complement strand
TTGGTTTTCCTCTACTTTGCCAGTCAGCCTTTTTCCACCTTTCCAGCCAACCCACAGAGCATTGGCTACCATCCACCGAATCAGTGTAAAGGGTAGAGCTTTGGCCATTTCTCTCTCTCAGCAATGTCCAAGGCCAGCTGAACAGCTTTGAGTTCAGCAAATTGACTCGATCCACCTTCTCCCTTCGATAGCTTGTGCAACCTGTCATGTGGGGGCTCATACGGCAGCTTTCCACTTCCAGTTCATCCCCACAATGCGGCAGGAACCGTCGGTGAAAAGGGCGTAGCGTGTTTCATCTGCTGGCAGCTGGTTGTACGGTCGAGCTTCTTCAGCCCGGGTCACTTGCTTCTGCTCCTCTTCATCAATGAGACCAAAATCTTCACCTTCTGGCCAGTTCGTAATTATCTCCAAAATCCCAGGGCGATTTGGGTTACCAATACGGGCGCGCTGCGTGATAAGGGCAATCCACTTGCTCCATGTGGCGTCATTGGCGTGGTGAGTAGAGGGAACCTTTCCTTTAAACATCCACCCCAGCACTGGCAGTCGGGGTGCCAGGAGAAGCTGTGCTTCTGTGCCAATTACCTCTGAGGCAGCTTGAACTCCCTCATAGGCAGCCAAGATTTCCTTCTCTGTGGGAGTGTAGTTGGCTTCAGATCCTTTGTAGCTTCTGCTCCAGAATCCCAGGGATCGGCCTCGGGTCTCACCAGGCACCTTCTGCCAAATGCTCCAGGACAGACCATGGTTCCCAGCTGCAGAGTAGAGCACATTCTTTACCTCTGGTCCTGTCCTGACTGGGCCAAAGGCCACTGCATGAGCGATTTCCTGTTTGATCTGGGCAAAAGCTTGCTGTTGTTCAGGGCCCTCAATGGAAATTGTTCTTCTTGCGAGTGATCTGGTAGAGAGGGCTCACAATCTGGCTGTACTCAGGGACGTGCATTCTCCAAAAGCCGATAGCACCTAGAAAAGCTTGTGTCTCCTTCTTGCTTGTTGGTGAGGACATTGCAGTGATCTTATTGATGACTTCAGTGGGGATCTGGCGCCGTCCATCCTGCCACTTCACTCCCAGGAACTGGATCTCTCGGGCAGGTCCTTTGACTTTGCTCTTTTTAATGGCGAAACCGGCTCCCAGCAAAATCTGGATGATCTTCTCTCCTTTCTCAAATACCTCCATTGCTGTGTTTTCCCACACAATGATGTCATCAATGTACTGCAAATGTTCTGGAGCCTCACCCTCCTCCAGTGCAGCCTGGATCAGTCCGTGGCAGATGGTGGGGCTGTGCTTCCACCCCTGGGGCAGTCGGTTCCAGGTGTACTGCACGCCCCTCCAGGTGAAAGCAAACTGAGGCCTGCACTCTGCTGCCAAAGGAATGGAGAAGAATGCATTTGCAATGTCAGTGGTGGCATACCACCTTGCTGCCTTGGACTCCAGCTCGTACTGGAGTTCCAGCATGTCCGGCACGGCAGCGCTCAGCGGTGGAGTCACTTCATTCAATGCCCGATAGTCCACAGTCAGTCTCCATTCTCCATCAGATTTCTGCACAGGCCAGATAGGACTGTTGAAGGGTGAGTGGCTCTTGCTGACCACCCCTTGGCTCTCTAGATCACGGATCATTTTGTGGATGGGGATCACAGCATCTCGATTTGTCCAGTACTGCCGGCGGTGCACGGTCATGGTGGCAATTGGCACCTGTTGTTCAGTCACTTTCAGGAGTCCTACTGCAGAGGGGTTTTCTGACAGTCCAGGCAAGGTGTTCAACTGCTTAATGCTCTCTGTCTCTACAGCAGCTATTCCAAAAGCCCACTTGAACCCCTTTGGGTCTTTGTAGTAGCCGTTCCTGAGGAAGTCTATGCCTAGAATGCACGGTGCCCCTGGGCCAGTTACAATTGGATGTTTCTGCCACCCCTTCCCTGTCAGGCTAATCTCAGCTTCCAGCAAAGTGAATTCCTGTGATCCCCCCGTCACCTCAACAATGGAAACAGGTACCTTCCCCACATGTTCTGATGGTATCAGGGTGCATTGTGAACCAGTATCAACTAGCACTTTATGTTTCTGTGGCTTTGATGTGCCAGGCCATCGCACCCACACTATCCAATAGATTCTGTCATCCCATGCCTCTCCCTGGCTAGAGGCAGGGCCCCTCTAGCCCTGGTTATTATTTCTTTCTAGGGCATACATAGTGGAGGTTCATTCCTGGGGATCTGACAGAACATCCTCCTTGCTGTAATACCCTGCACCTTGGTTGTGGGAGGTTGAGGCTACCTTCATTTTAGGGCGGTTCCCTCGGTTAGCATTTCCCTCCCTGAGCTGACGCACCCGTGCTGCCAGGACAGAAGTGGGTTTCCCATCCCATTTTCCCATGTCTTCCCCATGGTCTCACAGGAAAAACCACAGGTCAGCTCGTGATGTGTACCCTCTCTCCCTAGCTGGAGGGACATGAAGCTCTGACTTGGGGGCCTGTGACTCGTACTGGTGCTACGCTGATCTTCCTCACCTCCTCAATTCTCTCCATCATCTCGTCCCTCATATCCCTCATCCTATCTTCAACCTGTTGGATGTCCCTGGCCACGGCAGAGACATTGGCCTGCATTGGGCCATTCATCATGCTCTCAAAATTTCTGAGTTTGTTGGCAACAGAACACACTGTCTCTGGGTGGTTATCAGCATTAATCATTGCTATGTAGGTGGTATATTGAGATGGACCCAAGGTTGCCAAATTCCATAACATCTGTCCTGTGCACTTGACCTTGTCAGGGTCATTGTCATGCTGTCCATCCCTCCCAAAGAGTACCTCTAATACTGCTGTCTCTCTCAGCTGCTGGATCCCTTCTTCAAGGGTCTTCCAGCGCGTCTTACGGTGGTGCTCCTGCATTCTCTCTCTGTGTACAAACTTCTCTTTCACACTCTTTAAAAGCTGGTCCCAGAAGGAAAGGAGGCCTTGCTCCCTTACGAATATCTGGTCCACACCTGAATCCTGGGCCAAAAATCCCAAATTCCTGGCCTCAGTTCCATCCAGTTGTACACCTGTTCCCGTAAGGTCCCAGACCCGGAGCAACCAAGTTGTAAAAGGCTCACGGCCCCGCCGAGCAATGTCTTTACGCAGGTTACGGAGACTATCGTATGAGAGGGACTCCGTGACAATCTCAACCTCTGGCTCCCTTGCTGGTTGTAAGGACCCTCCTTGCTGATCCCCATTATCTAAGTGCCTCGTTTTAATCTTAGATTTCTGAGTTTCCACAGGAGCAACTGCTGCTGGCTGTGGCTGCTCCTGTGATCCAGCTGGAACCTGGACAGATACAACATCTACGGGTTCCACTGCAGCACCATCTGACTCTCCCTCTTTACGGCAGGGGGAGGGTTTCTCACCAGCTGGAGAAAAATGCTCCTTCATCATCTGGCTATGCTCCTTCATCATCTAGCTATGTTCTTTCAACATCTGGCCTATATCCTTCACTAGAGCCCCCACCCACTCTCGGTGGTTCGTTTCTGTAGTGGCCTGTGGGGCAGGGTTAGGCTCTGGGGCAGCATTCCTAATCCCTGGGGCAGAGGCAGGTTCTGGGGCAACATCCCTAGTCCCATGGGCAGGCTCTGGGGCAGCATCCCTAGTCCCTGGGGCAGAGGCAGGTTTTGGGACAACATTCCTAGTCCCTGGGGCAGAGGCAGGTTCTGGGGCAACATCCCTAGTCCCTGGGGCAGGTATCAGAGTTGTTGTCCAAGCCAATATTTCCTTGTTTCTGAATGCTAAGTAGAACAAGCCTACCAGCAACACCAGCCACTGTATAATAACAGTGGCAATTAAAACAGATCTGAAATCCTTGAGAACTGGTGGGGTAGCCTCAAAAAACTGGGTGATGAATTGGGAGAAAATTTCCCTTGCACTCGTTATCTCACAGTAAGCACCATTACTGAAATAACCCCAGAAACACGCAGAGTACAATAGCTCTGGATCCATGCAACCGCTTCCCAGAAAAAATTAGAAACTCATGAATTCCTGACATAATCAATCCACCAAACGAATCGGATAATAGCTACAGTAACTTTGGTGAGGGGGCCCAAATTCAAATAAGGGCTTGCAAATGGGAGGGAGATGGCTGTGACCACATGGAACACAAACCAGATTAAACCACACAACATATTGCCACTTAAGAGAGCTGTTAATCCTCTCTTAACTCTCAACTCAGTGCCCTCTTTCCCACGTCTGGGCGGCAAAATCTGTCCTGGTTTGAAAGGACAGGTGTCTGCCAGTAAGGGCAAAAGTTTCTTTTTGAATCAGAGACTTTGGTTCCACTCCCCCCAAGTATTATAATTGTTTGAATCAAGGACTCTGAGGCAGAGATAAGGGGGTGGGAATAACAGCTCTTTTACTAATATATCTAACTGTACAAGCAGAAAACAACAACAGTTGTTAAAATTGCTAACAGAACAGAATAGATAACTCGGTGTCAGTCCCTTTAGATGCAAGCACGCTGTCTCTGTGCTTAGTCCCAGCCCGAAGCTGCCGAGGGCAGGCGGGAGCGCAGGGGTGGGGGGGGCGCCAGCGGCCACGCCGGTCTCGGGTGGGAACGGGCTGGAGCGGGCGGCTCCTCGCTCACCGTTTGTGTCCAGGTGATCAGCTGTGTCTGCAGAGGCAGGAGGCTGGAACGGGGCAGATGCAGGGCAGGTGATCACAGAGGGTCTGGCTCTCCTGTGCTCCGGCCGTGTGGGCTGAAGATCCGGGCGTCCTCCTCCGAGCTCCCCGGAAACACGAGTCCCCTCCCGGAAACCTCAGAGGCCCCTCTGGGAGCCACTGCAATTCACACCTTTTATCTGGAGTCATCAGAGATCCTGGGTGTAACCTGGCCAGCTCCATTGTCATGATAATGGGAAAAATTCTTTCAATTGACACAGGAATAGAAAAACACTCAACCCCCAACACGTGCTCACAGGGGACAGCAATGAGGCTACATACCACTGGCAGATGGAAGGACTGCACTTCATTCCCTGCCGGAGTACTTTCCAGTGTTACCGCTTCCTTGGGGCTTCTCGATTTATCTAAGGAACTGAGAAGGCAAACCTTGGGGCATCCTCAGGGTGTAGGGGAATTTGGAAAAAACTTTAATGTTCAGGACAGCCAATTGCCAATTTTGGGGAAGCATCTTTGGGGAAGGCATCTCAGGTTGGGGTGATCCCATGTACTGGATCACTTTGTTTATTTCTCGGAGGTCATGTAGCAGCATCCACTTGTCCTTCCCTGCTTTCTTTATTACAAAGATCGGGGAATTCCAAGGGCTTGTTGTCTCTTCTATGTGTTTTTTTTTTGCCAATTGCTCCTCCACAAGCTCCTCGAGCGCCTTAAGCTTCTCTTTCCTTAATGGCCACTGTGCTACCCATTTAGGGGGGTCATCCAGCCATGCTAACTTGTGGGTAGAGCGCTCCACAGTGGCCATCTCTAAAAATCCTGGAGAGTCATCCTGGATAATCATTCTGACTCCCCACTGGGACATGGTGTCTCTTCCCTATAGGGGGCACTTATATTCTGTAACAAACGGACAGACACTAGCCAGTTTTCCATCCCGCCCTTCAATTTGCACGATGCTTTTCAATATCTTTGCCAATTTGATCCCTCCTATACCTTGGATTTTGCCAGCCATGGGTTGCATTTCCCAATGTGATGGCCACATCCTTTCGGGTATGATCGTCACATATACCCGTGTGTCAAGCACACCTTTCCACATGGAGATGGTCTGATCCGTGGGTTAGGTTGCATGCCAGAGAGAGTTGTTCCTCACCCACTGTTTCTGCCCAGTAGACTTCAGGTGATTTTCCATCTACTGTGACCTCTGTTGGAATGGGAATGGCCTGGGCGAAGATTTGCCACTCACCCAGGTAGAATGGTGGTTGAGGGCAGCGTGCCAAGAGAATGAGGCAGGTTGGTTTTCCCTTGATAGTCATGGGAGCCACCTCAATCTCTAAGGGTGTGTGTGCTGTGTCCCCAGTAACAAAATACTCACTGTCCAGTTCCATGTGGTATATCATCATGTCCAGTAAGCTGTTTGACAGGTCCACTATAATGATTGTCCAGTCAGTAGACCTGAAATGAAAAACCTTTGGTAGTCATGAGCCTAAAACGGTCACAGGGCTGCCAAATCTTGTCAATTAAACATTTTATATTTTTGTTTTCCTGCATCCCCACACCCTGTATCCCTTCTTCCCCCTTTTATATTGAGAGAGACTTTAGCCAGTGTGGAGTCTGCTGTATTTTTTTCTTTGCGCATGATTGTGGTAATGGCGGGCACGCGCTCTAGACTCAGTTTTTTTGCTTATTGATATTCTTCTGTTTCTGGCTTTGTGGACAGTCTCTGGCGAAGTGTCCTGGCTTTTTGCACTGTAAATAGATAACCTGTTGGAGCTGCTGTGGTGACATTGGTTGCCTCCTTGCTCCTGGTGTTACAGTTGCAGTAGTCTTTGGGTGTGCCTGTCCCAAATTCCTCTCGTGCACCGAACAATTCTGCTTTTTTGGTGCAGGCTTCTATCATTTGTGTGAGACTAGGTGGTGGTTTGAGGGGAAGGCTAAGAATAACTCTGTGACAGGTTTCATTAGCATTCCTCTGAGCCATCTCTTTAATTAATTTTGCCTGTACCGCTGGGTCGTGCACTTTCCTCTCCACCTGTGTCCAGAGGCAGTCCACAAACTGCAAAAAATTCTCTGAGGCAAAATGTTTTATGTTAACGTAACTGCCCTTGATTTCAACCGTTGGTAACTGGTTAAAAGCCTTTTCTGCAACATTGCAGATTTTATCCAAAACAGATTTGGGTAACACTCGGGTTTGTTTTTCAGGGCAGTGCCAATTCCCTTTACCACATAAATGTTCATGTGTAATGTCATTTCCATCACTATCTTGTGCATCATTAGAGCTTTGCTGGAGCTCCTGTAAAAGCACCCTTAGAGACTTTGTCTACATGTTTTGCCATAAATAATACTCTGAGGGGGTCAACAGACACTGGAAAAGGTCTTTTATATTATTGGGTACCATCTCATTTGAAGTAAAAGTGGTTCTCATCATGCCTTTATAAATTTCACTGCCTTTGCCAAGTTCCCGTTGTACTTTATAAATTTCCTTTTTATCTTTATAGGACAAAGGCTGATAACTTCTTTTGCCATTTCTCCTACCAAGATTAATTACAGGAGCAGCTAAGGGTATATTTTCCTCTTCATGGTTCTGACTTTCAGGAAATTTCCCCTCTTATTCCATTCCCCTGGGAGCTTGGAGGCATTCCATCCCCCACCCCTTGGGCTCTGGGAAGGGGCTGACCCCCCTCCCTCCTTTGAGGCACCGAGATAGGCTGCTCACCCTGCCCCGCCCCAGGGATACTATCTTCCTCACAGGGGCCATGAGGTGGTCCTCCCCTATCCCCACTCCCACCAGCACTGGAGGCTTCAGGAGGCCCACCTTCCTCCCTGCTCTTGCGGCAGCTCGGAGGGCGGGCCCCTGTTATGGGTTATGTTTTGACTAGCTTCTCTCCCTACCCCCCACCATGGAGCTGCCGGCCCCTCCCCCGGGCTGTTTTATCTAGCCGGGTGTTTTTCGGCTTTTGGGGCTTTTTGGCTGCTGCTTGCCGCTGCTTCTGCTGCCCCCCTGCCCCCCTCCCCTTCGCTGCTTCAGCTGCCTGCCCCCCCCCCCCCCCCCCCCCTCCGGCTGCCTAAACTGCCCCTCTCCCTTTCCCCCCCCATCCCTAAGATTTGCACCGGCTCCAGAGGACACGGATCTGAACTTCGGAGACCACCTCTGGAAGTCTGCCAAAGAAGCTCTGCTGCCCTTCCCGGCGAAGATCAGCCGAGTTCATCTCAATCTGGGCCTGTGCTGGGAAGTGTTTCTTTTGTATTTTGTTAATAAAAAGTTTTTTCCACTTTCCCCTGAAGAAAATTCTTTCCGAGCTTGGTGAAGGAAGGAATTGTAAGGGGGGGAGGGGACCCTTTGGAGGTCTTTTTCCTAAAATTTGTCCCAAACTTGGACAGCCCCTCTTCCCTTGCCCGTTTCCTTGGCAACCCTGGGGGCAGGCCTGTGAAACCGGAGCCGGGGAGGGGACGGGGTTAGAGAGTGACGTCATGTGGTGCGGGCACTTAGAGGAGAAAGGGGGTGGGGCAGCCCAGAACAGGAATGGGTTGTAGGAAGGAAAGGGTTTGGGGGTGGGGACAGAAGGGTAAAAGGGATTATGGGATGAAGAAGCCAACATGTGACCACTGTCATATTGAACCCCTCCCACTACGTAGTCTGCCATGCGGCCGGTGCTCTGAGGGGAAGGAAAGTCACTTTTAGAGCTGTCAGAACAGTGTTCTTGAGGGAAAACAGGTGGGATAGAAGGGTACAGGGAAGATTCTCTGACAACCTGAGAAAAATTATTAGAGCCAGGGTACCAGGGGGGACTCAGGGGTCTAGAACAGTTACCGGAACTTTGGGTGCTCTGTGTCTCCCGGGATGGCCCGCGTGTCCCCTCCTGTTCAGGGGCAGAGGGATTTGGAGGAAGGAGAGGGGAAGTTGGTGGATTTTTCTGTGGCTGTCTGTTGTTCTCTGTCTGAAGCAATTGTTTGAGAATTTGTAAAAAGATTGGGAGAAACAGAGGGACTGTTTCATCTCCATTTTCCACTTTTAATGTCAATAATTCTCTTATTTTATCCCAAAATAAAATGAAATGTATATTTTGCAAATTAAAATCTGGAATTTCAAGAGACAGCCAGCAGACAAAATGTTTTAATTGTTTCTTAGAGACTATAACATCTCCAGCACTTAAAATTTCCCTAAGCTTGGAAAATATTCACTTTTGCTGAGCAGAAAGCTGCGCACCCATTTTGATGTTTTAAAAGCAATCTGCACAGTTTATCTACCTTCGTATACAATAACAACACAAACAAAAGAAGTTTTTTCTGACCCTGACTCGAACACAGGAGAATGGGGGTGGGGGAGTATAGGACAAGGTTTATATGGTTGTTGTAATAGTAACATGTCTTTTCTATCCCAATCTGCCATCCATTAGTTTTTAGATGCCTGCAGTATAGCAGTGAGGTTTGCAATATTTGCGACAGCTGCAGTGAAATGTCCCGTGTAGGCATTAAGCCTTTGATAATCAATTGTTAAACGTCAGCTACTGTCTGTTTTCGGTTTTTTTACTAGCCAAACAGAATTGTAAGCAGAATGCATCTTAAATACAATGCCTTTTGCTCTAAATTTTTAATTACACCAAAACGGATTTTAGCAGTGCAACAGATAATACTTTTTCATAAAAGCCAGTTAAACTATTTCAATTGTTATTTTAAAAACTTAGCTTAGTTTTTCAACTTCCGTGGGAGTAATTAAAGAGGTTTCAACCAATTTCAAAGATTGTCTTTCTGCTCCTACAGACAGAGGGGCTATTCTTATCAGGAAACCATTATGCAGGAATGCACCAGCTGGGCTCCAAAGTTCCACCAGCACTTAACGTTCGTTTTTTTTTCCTGTTGTGCTGTAAAGGAATTGGAAGCCTGTTTTTTTTCTCTCTGTAGAAGGTTTGGGTTTAAATCTGCCACTTCCTCCCCCCCCACCCCCCACTCCGCTTGCAAGACATCTCTCTGAATTCCCGAAGCCAAGGCAGTTCTCCATAGTCCATTTCTCTTGGATTATGTTTAACAGTTCTCATCTGTTTGTGGAGGGTTTTTTTTTTTTTTTTTGGGGGGGGGGGGGGGATTATAGGGTTTTTTCGTTGTTGGGTTTTTTTTGTTTTGCTTTTTTTTTAAAGGGGGTTTCTGCATGACACTACTGATGACAATACTTCTTCAAATTCTCCCTGGTAGCTGTTCCCCCAGGAGGCTTACCATTTTTTCTCCCAGTGTCTCAAAATACAACCAAGCGGGGACCTTTAGATTGTCCACTGCCCATCGCTGAACAGGGGACCAGAAAATGTTACAATACAATACAAAACAGTTACACAAATACAAAGCAATTTTCAATCAATAATAACAAAATCAAATACCAAATTCTGGAATACCAAATAACCCACCCACAGCACTGGAAAATCCACATCTCATGTGGGCAGGGTTCCCAGAAAGAATGCCTTATTAACAGGTGGGATCTTACCTGCGTCCCAGGCTGGACCGGGGATCGGTGGTCTCCTTCAGGAAAGTCCGGTGCTGGCAAGAAGATCCAGAGATCCCAGGATCCAGGGGAAATCAGTCAATGTGTCCCATCTGGGGTGCCAATTCTGATACCAAAATGGGCCACATAGAAACTAACACAGTTTTGAGTATTAGAAAGCAGGCATTCTTTATTGCAGTGTGCTGGACATGAGGAGGAATTTTTCCTCTAATCTCGTGTAACCCGAGACAGACAAGTAAGGCTTTTTATTAAACATATTGTTTACATATTCTTCAAGTATCCTTGCTTGCTTGATGTATATCCATTGTCCTGTTTTGCATAGTCCCATCCCTATCAGAAGTCCTTATTTGGTCCTTGGGGGTCTCTTTCCAAGGTTGTTTTGTCATAGAACGTGGTAATGTATAATTTTTCTTATAAACTGGCTTCCCTTGATCAACTGGGTGGATAACCTTGTCATAACCATTTATCACTTTAGATTGAAGGAGCAAACAACTAAAATCCAAAGTGTTCTGCACCAATATTCATATTCTTTTTGCCAAGGGATATGTGCCACACTGTTTGCACTAAAATTTAAAGATCAATTTATCAGACTTTTCAGTACCCACTCTTACTTACCAGCCTTCCCCCTATTTGAAAATTCAATGAGCCTCAATGGAATTAGTGCTCCTGAATGATTATAGAGACTATATGAATTATTAACAGATTGAAGCTTAATTTTGAATACAGGCTCCTATCCCACCTGTCAACAATTTACACATGATACAGTTAATGTTTGGTAGAACAATGAGAGATTCCTTGTTCCATACTTTCCTCCTCAGATCTATTGAGTTAAATTAAACAAGCCTTTATGCAGATTAAAAAAGCGAATGAATGCAAGAGGGGCCACCAGAATCACTAAGTACTAGTATCAGTATGGTTATCCTTCCTAAAATACTCTCACCCTGACAATATCACAAATCTGGATACATATCCCCAAATATCCAGTTCCAAGATGCATTCACAAAACAAGCAAACAAAAAAACCCATCCCCAAACTGAACAAACTTTTTATGATGCAGTTGAGTTGATTTGACTTTAATAGAAAAAGGTAGAAAAAATATAACTTTGATGATTTAAAACAGCTCCACAATTAAAAAAAAATAAAAAATTCATCCTGGCACATGAAGGCCCAGAACATGGATCTTATCAGAAGCATATATAGTGGCAGCAGTAATCATTATGTATTATTCACCAGCAAAGATAGCTTTTTTCAAGTCAACATGTGCTGTGTGCTCTGTACTTTTGTTTTTCCTTGGGAAGGCTACGTATGGCATATATGGCATGCATATTTGCATACAGACCCTGACAACTCTGCCCAGGTCTTCTGATGAAGATTTTAACAAAACAGTACAGTCGGTACACTGGCTGTATTAGATCCACCAGAAATAACTTCTGTAGCCAAAGGGAGAAAAAAACAACCCAAACCCCACAACAGAACAAAATCTTCACTACTATTTCCTTCATTCCCTTTTAAGCACGTTGTTGTTTGCTGAAATCTTTATCTGGTCATTAAGTAGTTATCTGTATTTCAGCTGTTCATGCTTTTCTGACCTCAACAAGTCATCTTAAAGTCAGCATGTCAAAATAAGAAATAAGGAGGTTAGAATGGTTTAAGAAAAAAAAAAAATCTATAGTATTAGTTTTGTATCCCAACTGCCACGGGGGCACTTTTAAGTTACAGCAATAACTAAAACCAATGAACTACCACAAAAAGTATTTCCTTCTGTACATGATTTTTATTATTTACATAATAAAGAAGAGCATAGATGCTGGATAGTGTGATTATGTGCAAAACCTAAGTATGAACTATCTGTACATGCTTGCATATCTGATAACTAAATTGAAAGAACAAATTTAAAGCAAAAGCTTGATTTTTAATAGTGAACTAAAAAACTAAGATTGAAGACTGCAATAAAAATCATAAGTAGCATCTTGTGTACATACACATGAGGAGGCATTACACTAGTCTACACTATACTCAATTATATAAAAAACCACTGCAAGTTTCATACACCACAAAGCCCCCTTCCATCATAACACAGAAATGATATTACCAGACAAGCATCAGTGAACTATACTGTCCTTTCTAGTTATTATACAAAGCTGTAGATAACAGAGCCCATGCAATACACCCAAGAACACTACAATCCTGCACCCAAATACAATTAAAAATGATAAAGCAGTCTTCAAAGAGTGGTTTCAGCTCCCACTTAAGTCTACAGGAGTCATGTTGGGTATGATTCCCATACACAACAATTGTTACATTTAAAACTTTTAACTGAAAAAAGCTCCTAATAGTCTTTTGAACCCAGAATGTGCTGAATTTAAGCACATGAATAATAAACTGCTCAAATACTTCTGCAACTTACACAGATGCATGTGTCACTTGATAGAGTTGCTGTGGTATATCTAAAAATCCCACCCATAGCTTTTGTTTTCTAAGTCAATCTTAGCACAATATTGTGCTACACAACTTTATTAGCTATGCAAGGAAAAGCAGACAACTGTTGCAGGACAGTTTTTAAGTTTCTAACAGGACATTTCCTTTGGGAAATTATTATAATTTTCATTATTCTAAAGTTAATGTTATCTGTTGTAAAATAGTTTTCTTCTCATACATATCTGATTTTTTTCCATTTTTCTCATTGCAATTGCTAAATGACTTTTTATTAAATGTGGCACCAACACTCATCTTACTGGATGGTAGAGCTCTCTACATGTCATATTCTGCTGGAATACAATGGAGCATGGAAACTAAAAGTAGAATAAGATTTTAAATGGATAGAAGTAGACCATGAGCCTTTCTGACATATCCTTCTCCCAAACAGGCACAGTCTTTGGCTAGTCATAAACACCTTGAACATCTCAAAAGGAAGATCTGCTGCAAACATAAAGTAAGCATCTGTTTAGCACATGTGAACTAGACTTTGTCTTCTGAGCATGTGTATTCCTGTGCAGGTTCTAGCCATCCAATAATATTCTGAGGAGAGCATATATATTTTTAAGGACTGTATCTATCCAATTCCGCCTGTAACAAACACCCAAACATTGTAAAAAACAATTAAGACAGCCAAAGCTAAAATTAAAACTTTGGAGAACAAATGAAAATGGTCATGCATCTGCTCTTTAATGCTTTCATAGGGGATATTAAAACAAATACAAGTCAGTCTTTTCACAAATAGACTAGTTTATATTCTCTGGATTTTTTCAGCCACCACAACTGGATTCTCTTTCCTGATTTTTGCTGCAGCTTCTGCTTTGTAATCATACGGACAGTTATGCTTGTCAGAATAACGGTGAAGTCCACAAAATAAGTTTCCACATCGGCAATCAAACCCTGTATAAAGAAAAGGAAAAGCAACATCACTAGGAAGCTTCAGACTTAAGAAAGCTATAAATTAAGGGCTTAGCCAGTTGTGGTGGTTTGTAAAAATTTCCTGAAATTTTTCCCTGCCCAGACCCGAGCAGCCTCCTTTGAACCTGACAAAGACCAATCAGTGTTTGATTTTTAAGACTGACACATTGTTACACCAATGAGAAAGTTTATGTGTCTGTGAAACACACATGTAAAGAAGGAACCTGTTGTAATCCAATACCAGAAGTATAAGGAATACTTTAACCCTTCCCTCCTGTCCCTATCCTATTGTCAGAAAGCCAAATTCCCCTCCCTGACCCTTTCCTAGAAAAGACCGTTATCTGAGATGCTCTTCCTCTTTTGCCCTGGGACCACCATGAAATAAACTACGAAAATTGAGAAAGGCAAGGAGCCTCTTTTGAACCTTTGTTTATTCTATGCAGTGCCTAACTCCTTCTTAGAGTATAACACAGTAAATAGCTAGGAAGGTGTTACAGTTTACTGCAGGAACCCTGGGAAAGCTCTTTCATTTCCAGCCTCTCAGAAGGTAACTAGCCTGGCTGGGGCCAAGCCCAACACGACCTGCAGGCCTGGCCTGGCCAGGCCCGGGCCTGGGAGGGGAGGCCCTTGGGCCGCTGAGATCCTGGCTGCTTCTCCCTCCCCCCCAGCGTGGCAGAAATGCTGCCGCTGCTAACACACCAGGAGCAGCTCCGGGCGGGGGTCGGGGGAGGGGGGGGGGGCTGAGCTGAGTTTCCCCCCCTCGAATGGAATGCAGCCAAGCAACACACCACGTTTCTGGCTGGGCCCCTGCTAAGACCCTAGCCCAGCCCAGCATGGATGCTGAAAAGACTCTATCGTAAAATAGCTCCCAGCCACGGAAGAGATCACATGACCATCTGCTGCCCAGGCAAGATATTAACTCTTTCACTGCCCAGAATGAGACTTGCAGACGCTTTGCTCTCTCTCTCCTGAGTGAAAGAAAAGGACCAAGATGATGATATGCACAGAAAGAGCATGAAAACACCGAGGTGAGTCAAAAAGAAGAGTCGGGTCCCAGATGAGGGAAGGAGGAGAGTCGTGGACTGAAATTCCTCGTTTTTAGCTATGGAGAAGAGACTCTTGTTTCCCTATAGCACATAAAGATATATTATGAGGTGGATAAATGTTTTAACTATAGATATGAGCAGAGGCATTGGTGCTAGAGTAAGCTGATGTTAAAATGGCTGTGAGCCCATAAGTTTGAATAGAGAAGAGATGAAGATCCCTGCTGCCTTTCAGGGAAGAAGAAGAAGAAAGACCTCCGTTTTCAAAGATAAGGAGAATTTTTGTTTGAACTGTTATAATTCTTAAAGTGTGCCCCATAAGTAGATATGGTCCTCAATAATGGTTGTGGGAAAACTGTTAGTCGAGGAAGGGACTTTTACATAGTGATCAGAATTCCATTCTCCCAGGTGGCTGATCACTGTGACTTCGAGGCCACAAGAAAACTGTTTCTTGTGGAGAAATCTCCATAGACTGAAGAGAGAAGTCTCCTCTCACAAGTAAATGGGTGAAAGACTTTTTTAAAAAAGATGGTAAACTAATTGGTTTTCTGTATGTTGTCAGTGTGAAAGAAAAGAAGTGTGGGGAGGGGAGGGGAGGAGGAGTGTTATAAAAGTTTTGTTCTGAGTTTTATTCTTTTTTCTTATAGTTTCTAGTAATAAAGTTTGGTTTTGTACCATTTAAAGCTGAGCCTGTTTTGCCTTCCTCCTAATCCTATCTCAGATCAGGGAAATTTTAAATTGGCAAACCAAAACCACTACACCAGTTCAAAGGGGGGTATGTGCATCTGTATCAAACAGATTAAGTGGAATGAATATTTTCAAATATCAGCTCTGTTAAGGGATCTAACATTATGAATTTTGTAACAGCGAGCAAAAGTTTAATGCCTACAGATTTCAACAAATTTAATCTAGTAAGAGGCAACTAATAATATAAATCTATTCAATATTGACAAAGTACTATCATACCTGTAAGGCCAACCTTCTTTCTGCATGTGAAACATCTGTTCTTTGGTTTAGGCAGTTCAGAAGCTTTCTCTTCACTCTGTGAAGAACTAGGTTGAGAAACTGATGGGCTTGGTTGAGTAACAACTGTTAAAGCAAGCAAAAAAAATTTTTTTCTTCCTTTTCTTAACTTCACTAGCATATTTGTATTTATTAACAGCAATTTCCCCTCTACTAAGACATTGGAGTTTATTGTCTGAAGTGCTAAGTAGACTAGGTAATCTATTAACTTCCCTTTTATCTCTACAAAAAATTATCAAGTTTTCCCCACAGTTCCATCATCTAGAAAATACAGCATACCTAGTGTTATCACTCGTATACACCCATATAGGTCCTGTACACACAATATTAAAAGTAATATGATCCAATTTATAGTAATCTAAAACAATAACACTGTCAAAGTCGTTGAATAGAGGGGATACTTGTGGAAAATAGTCAATAGGACCATATTTTAGAAACAAATGAAAATTACAGTAATGGTTTTTTGTCATAGTACCATTACTCTGCCATTATACTTGCAAAGTCAGATGATCTAAAATCTCAAACAGTACAACACCTAACATTCTTGAGCTTCAAACCACTGATTTGTAATACACCAAGCATATTACTACAATCCACACAGCTCAAAAAAGACCTTGTTTCAGACACTTTTTACAGTAATTTAAAGAAAAAACTACATATTTATATTGGATATCAGTATCCTTGTACTATATTCAACCTTAATGATCAAGCAGTTTGAGTCAAAATGGCTTATTTTTCAATTGTTTTTGTAATGAACACTTTTGGTTATATTTCTCACTTTTTACCCAAGTTCTATGCAGGATAAAAATGGGTCCTTCTGTGAACTTCTGTGGATCTGTTAGTTTTATTTGAAAAATAAGTTTTTTATCAGTTTTTTAAAAAATCCTTTAAATACCCAAATTAGTGCAGAGGAAACACAAGGGGGATATGTTTGTATACAAACTTTAATGCATACAACCCAGACAGTCTGTCCCTGTTCAGTTTTCCTGGATTACTGTGGGAAGATAGGTTGAAAGGATAGTGCAGAAGGCAATCTTTCCCAATGAATTAAAGCTGTACTGATTACTGAGGAATGGAAACAGCCTTGCCTGCCCAATGAGGTTGGGTGTTATAAAAGAGTGGGCTAGCTGGCCCCATGTTATAGTTGCAGTTGGGGGTCCAGAGTCTGCTGTAGTTTAGGACGGAATCTGCTAGCTGTGCTGTGAGGAGGTAAGGGATGTGCGTTTGTGCGAGGGTCAGACAAGGTACGAAGATGTTTTGTGAGGGACAGACAGGGTTAGGTGACTGGGTAAGGGACAGGTTGGGGTTTAGCCAGTCATGCAAAAGGAAGAAGGAAATTTGCAGAGAGGAGTCAGTGCTGTGTGAAGCTACCTGTATGAAAAGGAGTCAGTTGCCTGAGAGAAAGCATGAAAAGTTTTACTTAAAAGAATGGTGTTGGTGCCACTCATGTCCATCTCGACATAATTGCAATAGAGGCTGTGAGAGTCTGTCTGAGCCTCTCATCTGTTTCTGCCCAACGACCCTCGCCTGAGGCCTGTGCTGCCCAGCAATGGGAGGAACACCAAGTGACTGTTCTGCAGGTGATGCCTACCAGGACTGGTTTCTCATGACAACTAGTCACAGGGCGTTTACTCAACAAGCTCCCACAGATGGAAGAACAATGGACTGGTCAGTATGGGCTGCCCTGCGTGTGTTCATAACAACAAAGATGGTTTGGTGTTCCTTGAAGCGTCCTGTTTCCACCTGTTCCTCAGCGTAACGAGCTCCACATACAATAGTCCATAAATCCTCCCACCTTTTGGCCAGAAGTCACTCGCTTTGGGAAAGGACTATAAAAGTGACTTTCTCAGAGGAGACCCCCGAGATCTCCCCAGACAGCAACAGACATCTATTGGCTGGCTCCACGAGGATTCGTCTGCCCGTCTTGGTAGCTATAATCCCAACCCACCTTTCTCTCTCTCTGTCCCACTATCGCATTTTGGTTGGCACTAAATAAAGTGCATTTCTTTAAAAGTAAACTGGTTTTGTCCCCTGCTGTGTCTTTTGAGCTCTGAGATCCATAAAAGAACCAGTCACGACTCTGCTCGGTTTGGGCGGATCGCGACAGAGACTCAGTTGTATGATTACATCTATTGTTTTAAAAAATAATTAGCAAACCATAAAATACAGTCTATAATTAATGATTGCTTAATGATTAATTAATACTTTTAACCAACTTTGTGCGCACAAATATGATTTCTTAGTTGAGATCCTTTTGGATCAGTAAGCATGACATTCTGAAAGTGTATTTTTTTTGACATTATGATCCCCTTATAGTTCATATTTTGTTATCCTTACTATTAATACCTGCTCTTATAAGATTTTATTTGTATTATGTTCATATGCCTATTACTACTAACACAAAGCCTCACAGATCCAAGCCCCATTTCACAATTCACTGTAGAATTGAACAATGAGAGCCTCCAGTCAGTTCATATTTCAGATTGTAAACAAGATTCAGTAGTGACAAACTTCTAGAGGCCACAAGGAATTTTCAGTGCTCATACCCAAAAAGTCTTATACAGGAAATCAGTATTTCTTTATATGGTATTATACCTGTAAGTCCTAGGGAACAACTCAAGCTCTTTACTGATTTTATTTTTGAATATTCTATAGATTCTTCTAGAAAGTGTGAAGAGTTCCGCATCAGCACTATTTTGCTGATTCTGAGCACAACAATACTATCCAGTCTTGGATATATAATGTTTTTTCCATACTTAAGCATGCTATTAACAAAAAGCAAAGGTATAGCACTACAATCATGACTGCTACTAATACTTTTCAGAGTAATTTTGACAGCTGTTTGTTTTTTTTTAAACTAAGCAATTCCTTTGTCTTGACAATTAATATATTCAAAATTAAGAGATATAACCTTTTGAACTCGTCTTTAAACCCCAAGGAAAGTAGTTTTCAGTATCAGATAATCTAGTTGAAAGCCTATGACCAAAAAAAAATCAGGTTAACAATACTGACACCACAGTGTAAGCCTGTTTGATACCACACACCTTAGCTGACAGGAATTAAGAAATGGACTAAACATCTCCCAAATCAAGCAGCATGATCAAGCTCTTTTTTGATTTGTTATATTACCAGTCTGTTTAAAATGAAATGCTAGTTATGAGCTATGGCAGATGGAAAAAGGGAACCTTCCAGTTCTCTGGTGGAGTGAGCAGCTGTGTGTGCTTAGCTGCCTACCACAACAGACCTTTTTGGCACCCAACAAAGGGCTTGAAGGGTTTGCGATAACAACAGACTTGACTGGGATGTGCTAGGTCAAATTTATAGTTGTTAGTGCTGTTTAACAAGTAATCAGCAGGCTCCTGGGCTTGCTTGCCTGACTGCAAATTAAACTCTAGTGCTCATTAGTGGTTTCTTTTTGCTTTCATCACTTCTTACTCTGCTGTGCCTGGGAACATTTTTATAACAGCACTAACCATGTATGCACATGGGCTGGCAAATGGTCAGTGCACTGCTGCTGTGCTGGACAGGCTGGAACTCTGTGTGAACTCAAGTCAAAGGGACTGTGACCTGTGGATGAGTCCCCATGGGAACAGGACACCCTGAAGCATCTGTGGCCATGGTTACATCTGTGCCAGAGCAGGTACACCTCTAAAGGGATTGTGGCTCAACAAGTCCACACTGGAGAAGGTATACCTTGAAGCATCTGTGGCAGTGAATAAGTCTGTAACATAGCAGGTAGACTCCTGAAGGGACTGTTGCTGTGGGTAAAGCCACACTGGAGCAGGTACATCTTTGAAAAGACTGTGACCCATGAAAAAGGCCATGCTGTAACAGGTGCACCTAAAGGCAACTGTGGCTATGGAGAAGTCTGTGCAGCAGAAGGTATACCCTAAAGAGACTGTGGCTTGTAGATAAAGTTCCACTTGGAGCAGGCACACTCCTAGGGGACTGCAGTCCATGAATAAATCCAAGTCAGACCACGGGCAAGGGGAGGAGTTCATTGCAATGTTAAACCCTATGGCCTGGTACAAAGAGATCAAGGGTAGAGACTGTAATGGATATGCCTTTAAATTGTTATAATCTGGTATTGGAGTTACATGTTATAGGATGTATTATACCAGGAACAACCCGAACCAATGGAGGACAAATTTCACAAGAAGCAATGCAAGTGCAGCAGTGACCAGATCTGTGCTCACTGATCCATCAAGACAAAGAGGTGGTGTATTAGATAATTTTGTGTCACAAAACAAAGATTAAAAACAATTCAATCTAAGGGAAAATGTAACAAACTATACAAATATACTTACTTCCTCCTCTACATAAATATATTGCACCTGAGATTAGCTTAGTTGGTTAGAACATGGTGCTAGTAACACCAAGGTGACAGCTTTGATCCCTGTGTGGCCCATTCACTTAAGAGCTGGACTTGAAATCCTTGTGGGTTCCTTCCAACTCATAATATTCTGTGAAACTGACAGGTGTTCACTGCTACAACCAGCAACCTGGAAACTAGGAAGTAATAATGATAATCCAAAGTACAAAGGCCCATTTCCGAAAAGAGCTGTCAAACAGGATCCTTCCTCCACAACTAAAACATATTTCAAAAATGAAAAGCAGGTAACATGCAGAAATGGGCAATTAAAAGGTCCCAACACAAGATTTCACAGGTTGCCCTAAATCATAATTGCTCAATACAGATAACACCTGCAAAAAGTAGGCATTCACCCACTTTTATGCCAGCAGTTAGATCTAGTAATGGGTTTTAAAAACAAAGTCCTCAAAGTAGCTTGGCGTAGCAGCTAGAACAGGGACAAGCCTTTTAACTAAAGCTTACACATAAAAACAATCCCCTATTTTTTCATCAAACTATATCCCAAATGAAATATGTTTTAGTCCTTCTGACATGATGTTAGTACCCACATTCATCAGATACTATCCTGAATTGAAATCCTGCTTGTCACAAAAATCTCCCTCTAGTATACAATAAACTAATTTTATGCCAAAAGTCATGCTGTGTTAATCATCAGGCAAAGTACTCAAAGTGATTACCATGGAATAAATCCCTAGACAAAAACTGAAATGATGGTAGGAAAATGGTTGTTACTGTCACCTACAGACCCACCTCCTCAGTACCAATAACCCTAGTCATATGGAGCAAAACCTTTTTGTTCACCAGAACATGTTTTATTGCCTTAACAGAGGTCCTGTTGGCATGTAGCTCTCTTCACCACCATGGTTATTTCTCTTGCCAACCACCATCTCAGGTTACCAGATGAGATTTGTTTCACTTCAATTTTAAGAGACCAGATCTCCTGCTACAAGGTTGAAGAACTTGGTAGAAAAAGAAGTTTCCAGAAATGGACATGATTTTTAAATTTTATTAAGTAATACAACAATAAGTTAACCACAGGCAGTGTAAAAGGCAGTGCCATCAGGAACAACAAAACAGGCACAGAGGATGCCATTCAGAGGGACCAGGACAAGCTCAAGAAGTAGGCCCATGTGAATCTCCTGAGGTTGAACAAGGCAAAGTGCAGTCCTGCATTTGGGTTAGGACAACCCCCAATATCAATACAGACTGGGGGATGCAGGGATTGAGATTGTCCCTGTATAAGAGGACTTAGGGGTACTTGTGGATGAAAACCTGGATGGCAAAGGCAGGGACTGGGAGAACAAATAAGCACCCGCTGTAGGAGAAGATCAGGTTTGAAAACATCTAAGGAACCTGAAGGTACACAAGTCCATGGAACCTGATGAGATGCATCTGCAGGTCCTGAGAGAACTAGTGGATGAAGTGGCTAAGTCACTATCCATCATATTTAGAAGTCACGGCAGTCCAGTGATGTTACCATTGACTGGAAAAGGGGAAATATTACCCCCATTTTTATAAACAGAAATAAGGAAGACCCAGGAAATTACAAGCCAGTCAGTCACCTCAGTGCCTGGCAAAATCACAGAGCAGGTCCTCCTGGAGACTATGTTAAGGTACATGGGAAATAAGGAGGGGATTGGTGACAATCAACATGGCTTCACTAAGGGCAAATCATGGAGGCCTTTATGAAAGGGTTACAGGACTGACAAATATGGGAAAAGTGAAAAAAAAAAAATCTACTTGGGCTCATGCAAAGCATTTGGTATTGCCCCACACAACATCCTTGTCCCTAAAGTGGAAAGATGAAGAGTTGACAGATGGATCACTTGGTAGATAGGAAATTGGCTGGATGGTTGCACTCAAAGAGTTGCGGTCAACAGCTCAATGTCCAAGCAGAGACCAGTGCACACTGGCATGGACCTGGTCATATAAGTCCAGAGAAGGGCCACTGAATGGCTTCAGGAGGGAGGGCTGGAGCACTTCTCCCATGAAGACAGGCTGAAAGAGTTGGGGCTGTTTAGCCTGGAGAAGAGAAGGCTCAGGGAAGACCTTAGAGCAGACTTACAGTACGTAGAGGGCCTACAGGTAGGCTGGAGCAGGACTTTTTACCAAGGGCATGTAGTGATAAAACAAGGGGGAATGGCTTTAAACTGAAAGAGGGTAGGTTTAGATTAGATATTAGGAAGAAATTCTTTACTATGAGGCTGGGGAGGCCCTGGCACAGAGTGCCCAGAGAAGCTGTGGCTGCCCCATCCCTGAAAGTGTCCAAGGGAAGGTTGAATGGGGCTTTTAACAACCTGGGATAGTGGAAGGTTCCCTGCCCATAGCAGGGGGGTTGGAACTAGATGATCTTTAAGGTCCCTTTCAACCCAAACAATTCTACTATTCTATTAACATAAATCTGCTAGGATAAGGAACCAACCTAATCCTAGTACAAAAAGTGCCTGAAAAATAAAGACAAACAAAACCCCCACAAATACAACTGTTGCACTGTGTATTTGGGAACATTTACTTAATTCAGTCGAAAAGTAAGATGCATCTTCATTGCATCCCAATGAGCAAGGAATCAGGCAAAGGGAACAAGAAACCTGCATGGATGAATAAAAATCTACTGTCATTACTCAAACACAAGTAGGAAACACACAAGAGGTGGAAGCAGGGTCATGCCACTTGGAATTAATATAGAGAGGTTCTAAGAGTAAGTAGAAATGAGATGAGGAAGACCAAGGTCCATCAAGAATTAAACATGGCCAAAGATGTCAAGGACAACAAGAAGGACTTCTTCAAATACATCAGTGATAAAAGGAAAACTAAGGATAATATGGGACCATTTCTAAATGTAGGGGGGACCCTTGTGATACAGGATGCAGAGAAGGCAGTTACTGAATTCCTTCTTTGTATCAGTTTGCACTGACAAGACCAGTGCTCAGGGATCTCTGACCCAGGAGACCAAGGTAAAGGTATGTTAGAAGGAAAACTTCCCCTTGGTCAAGGAGGATTCAGTCCTTGAGCCAGAAGTGCCCTTAACACCAAGAAGGCCAACAGAATCCTGGGATGCATTAGGAAGAGCATTGCCAGCAGGTCGAGGGAGGTGATCCTGCTCCTCTACTTAGTCCTGGTGAGGCTGCATCTGGAGTGCTGTGTCTAATTCTGGGCTCCTCAGTACAAGAGACATGGAGCTCCTCTCTTATGAAGAAAGACTGAGGGAGCTGGACCTGTTCAGCCTCAAGAAGGAATGACTGAGAGGGGACCTCATCATTGTCTATAAGTATCTGAAGGGAGGGTGTCAAGAGGATGGAGCCAGGCTCTTCTTGGTGGTGCCAACCAATAGGAAAAGAGGCAATGGGCAGAAACTGGAACACAGGAAGATTCACCTAAACATGAGGAAGAACTTCACTGTGAGGGTGACTGAGCACAGGGATAGATTGCCCAGAGAGGTTGTAGTCTCCCTCACTGGAGATATTCAGGAACTGCCTGGACACAATCCTGTGCCAAGTGCTCTAGGATGACCCTGCTTGAGAAGGGAGGTCAGACCAGATGGCCCACTGGTCCCTTCCAACCTGACCTGTTCTGTGGTTCTGTAACTAGATTGTCAGAACTGACAGTGGTTTTCCTTACACAAACCAATACAGCTGGAGCAGTTCATAAAGGACTGTATCCCATGTGAGGGACTCATGCTGGAGCAGGTAAAATGTGCAAGAAGGAAGGAATGGCAGAGAACAGTTATGAACTGACTGCAACCCTCCATTCCTCCTGCATTACTCAGAATATAGGGAGAGAAGGTAGAAGAGTCTGGAAGTAAAGATGGGTCTAGGAAGAAAGTGGTGAAGGGAAGGCATTTTTAGTTTTCTTTGTTTCTTACTATCATGATCTATTTTTAAAATTAGCAATAAATTAAATTAATCCAGAAAGAACTACTAAAGTAACAGCAAGGTTTTAGAAGCTTCCTGTATACTCAAAAAATTTACCAAAATAGAAACCTATCAGTTAAAAAAATGCATTCACTTCCACAGTAATAGGAAGCAGTAAGCATGCCAGTGAAGAGTGAAATGCCTGAGAGCATTAAAAAGAAAAAAAAAAAAAAAGTTTTAAGCATTCTAATTACTTTTACATGAAGGTAAACCCCAACTCCTACCACAGAAGGGCCAGAAAAAATAAAACAGAAGAAAAGACAAAGGTAATAGACAAAGAGCACCCAAAAGTCATCAGAAAAACATACAGCACTTCCACAGCACCAGAACTGAAAACTATGCTACAAATTACATAATTCTTGTGCTGCACATTAACACAACTGACTTGTATATAAAGTTTGAGTCAATAAAAATAAGATGGACAAAATTTATTATGTTTTATCAAGCTTGAGAACAAATATTTTATTATTTAGAAACTGAAACTGCAATGCTGAACTACCTGTCCCTGATAAAATGCTAAAGAATAAACTGTATATTCAATTTGATGCCAAAGAACTGGGATAAACTACTCTTTCACATGCTCAACAGGCACACTGAATATTTTTACTCTTGCATTAATACAACAGATACCCCTGTTTGAGTATCACACTGAAATATGGTTTAGATTGGCTGCCATCAAGACTTGATGCCTTTTGCACATCTCTCAAAAAGATACTATAGCACATTATTTGCAATAAGCACAGGACCAGCAGTTTGGTCTCCAGTCTTCAAGACAGACAGCTTCAAGACTTCAAGGAGATTATTAGTTCCATTTCAGATTTGTTTCAATTCAGGGCATCTACTTGAGCTACAGCAGACATGGGAAATGGGAGGGTAATTTTGAACACAAGACAAAGTTGATATATCTGATGATTTTATTGACAGCCACAAAGGAACTGTCTACAGATAGCAGCTACATTTAAATACTATAGCCATGTTTGAAAACAAATCAGAATCAGATATTAAAACAAGAAGTAAGCAATATTATCCATCATCTTGAACATTCAATAGCTCATAAGATATTCAGCATATTACTCAGAATATTCTCTGTAACACAGTAAATTTCATAGCTACTGTTTTATCTGTAACATGAGTGAGGACATCCCTTAATAAGGTCTTGCATGTAAGAAAGCTGTGGTGTTGAACATTAAAATAGCTCATCATATTGGCTTGGTATGGAGCCAAAAGAAAAAATGAGCTAGCCATCATCTCCTTAATTTTGTTATATGACAATATTCAGGAATGGGAAGAGTAGCCTACAACATGGATGGAATAGGACTGTAAGTTAACAATGTTTGCGGAAGAATTTTTAAGTTATTTTACACAAGATCATATGAATTTCAAGTTCCAGTTCACCTTCTTCATAGGCAGCACTATTGCACAGCTGTGGCTTCAGAGTGATATCTCACCACACTGCTCTGTAAAACAAAGCTATTACAGAAAAATAAGGTTGTTGATACGCACACTAGACTAATTAGGTCTGGAAAGACTAACAGCTCTGAGAGGAGATTTATTCAGAAAGGCAGTGACCCACAAAAATGCTAGAAATATGCTATGACTTGCTACAATATGATTATTTAAACATACTTGTTTTCACAACAGTTGAGTTTTAGTGCTCAATATGCAAGTCAGCTCTCTTGTATGAATCTTTTATTGACACTTAAAAATCTGCTTAAACAAAACGGGTTTCTTCAAGGCCTCTATTATGTCTCACCAACTTAGTGAAGGTATTGCTCTGATGCAATAATCAACACAAGGAAAGCAAATTAGTTATACAAGGGCATTTTGGCATTTAATTCCTGTAAGTTAGCATGAAAAAAACCCCACAAATATGAACAATATCTCTAGAATATTTTGGGTATATTCTGACTGTGGTCAAGACTGAATAAAAATTAAATCCTTAGTTAAGAAGTGCAGAAGCAGATCAAAAGCCTATAAAATGCATTATATAAATAATGTCCAATTATGAATTGGAGTTTTGATAGATAGGTATTTATATTTCATTGACTTCTACACAGTTCATCAGATAAGCAACTGAACACATGCCACAATTCAATTACAAAACTACAACAAGCAACAAAGTTAAACTAAGACATCACAAGTTAAAATATAGTATGTTAGACATCTAAATTATAACCAACTAGGCCAGTTATATCTCTTATGGCTTTCTTTCTTCAAATGCTAAGATATGATTCATTGCCTTCAGACCTGATTTGTTCTGAATGAGAATCCAGATTACAACCTCAACCTGAGA
Organism: Erithacus rubecula; assembly: GCF_903797595.1. Taxonomy (NCBI): domain Eukaryota; kingdom Metazoa; phylum Chordata; class Aves; order Passeriformes; family Muscicapidae; genus Erithacus; species Erithacus rubecula. Next base: position 34,798 of record NW_027635760.1, on the reverse strand, counting down.
AAAACAAAAGAAATTACAAGCCTGTTAAGATTAATTTTTTTCAACTTCAGAACCCTCTGGAATCAGATGCTTAAAATCCAAACAGCAAGAGAGTATTCTTTTAGCCCACAGACTTAAAGACAATTGTGCAGACATAACTATTTAGAACTTTGACTTGGAGAATACATCTTCATAATGCTTAAGAAAAAAAAACAACCCAAACCTATTTTGCTTGAAGGCTACGTTGTTCCAGACCTACCATCTAATAGACAGTTATGAAACTCAGTTGCCAAGGTGAGACTACAGATAAAACTATTTTCATTAGCAACATCATGACAGGCATTATCTTAGAGAATTACATCTCATAGAAAATATTAGCTGTTTTATGAGGTGACATTAATTATCTACTATTGTTTCAGCTCCTCCTCAAGACAGACCAACACATAATGGATGCTGTAGAAAAAGAGAAATGAAAAAAAAAGAAACTAACCCAAACACAATACGGATTTATAATAAGTTGAGACTAGCTTTTTTTCACTGCAAGACACAGGATCAATGTACTAGTAAATACAGCAAATACTTGCTGTATCTTAAATATGTGGTAAACCCTTTGTAATCTAAAACCAGCAGATAAAGGCATTATTCTGTGCTAAAATCCGCTCCCAACTTGATGAACTTTAACTTTTAGATCAGCTGAAGACTGTTTCATGAATTTAAGGATATGTACTAAGGAAGACAATTTTGTTATAGAAGTTTGTTTTCCAAACTTTTGAACTCCATAGTAATTTTCCCAATGGTCTCTATGCAAGTTTTAACAGAGCTTTGACTGGTTTCAACTCCGACTTTCAAGATGCAAGATTATTATCTAGAGTTGCTTTTAGGAATTTCTTTTTTCTTCCTCCTAATCAGAGTGCAGTGTGACACTACCACTTAGTTGCCTTGTTATAAGAAAATGAATATTGAGTCAGCACAAATAGAAGACTGACCTTTATAGTTAGCAAAATGACAAATCCCTATTGGCAGTTTTAATAAGACAAAATTAATATATTGCTTGACCACTGCTACCAATTTATATTTTTCTTTCCTGCCTATCACTTTTCAGGTACTAATACATAACAAGTCAATATGGGTTTATAAATATTGTAACAAAGTATAAATCTCTGTGTTACATACAGTAAGTCTCTTCAGATAACACAAGTTAGAAGAAGCTGAAACGTGTAAAAATCTCCTCCATCTGTACATAACCAAAAAAGAATATAGTAAAAGCAACTGTAATTTATTTCATGTCACAATTTTAACTTAACTAAAATAGTAAAAACCTCTGTACAAAACCCAAGCAATCAACTAGCAGCTGTAACAGCAGTCCTAAACAAAGATGCATTTATATAGTGCTGAGTGGTACATTCTGGAATTTTCAACACAAAAGTAATTTTATCTTCAGTTGTAGCAAACACATTTTCCTATTAAAAATCAGCTTTCAATGTTTTAAGACTTTCAGAACTATTAAAATTAACAAGTATCAATATACAAGATATCAAACAAGTACATTAAGATATCCATTTGAATAAACTGCTATATAATAAACATTAATTCACTTGCTTTTTAAAATTGAACATTTTTACTAAGCAATTAATGCCGTAAGTACTCTATATCCACACAACAGCATTTCAGTTATATCTACTGATTACTCACTTAGTCCAAGGCCCTTTAGCAGTCTTTGTTAGTATTTTAAATCAAGTATTCCCTTCTGCTCCATTCTCATCCTTCTGTAGAATAGAATTAAGAACCCTGTTCTTCAAATGCAACAAACCATTTTGATTGCCACAAGTCAGCAGAAACTGTACTGCTAGGCTTTATAAAGAAATCAACACTGACTACAAAATTGAACATCTTGCACCCAGATACAATTTAAGTGTCCTATTTTTAAAAATGAAGGTTTGTTAGCCAAAATGTTGCTCAAATGTCAAAAGTTATGTACTAAAATTGAACACATCTGAAAACTATGTTCTGGCACTAGTAAGTCTTCTTGATTCTGAGAGTATTAATACTCAAGAAGCATTCATAATTAACAGCTGTATCCAGTGTTACTCTAAAAACATACCTGGCTCGATGTCTGTTTTTGGTGATACTTTCTCCTCTCTTGAAATGCTCATTTCTGTCATTTGCTGCATTACAGGCAAAGCAGCAACAGGCACATTTCTGTTTACATACAGTGAAATGGGTGATTACATTAGTTTAGAGTACATAAGAGCTTAAACTGTCAAAATCCATCAGACTACCCGATTAGTTATTATTGATACAGGTTCCTGACCTGTACTTCTGTCTCTCTTCCCTAGAAGAAACTAGGCAAACTGTAGCAAATGTTTCCCCAGATAAACTAGAAATGTCCTTGTAAATGTAGTAGTCTAACACCAAAAACACGAATTAGTCCTAATTTATAGATTCATAAAGCACTGTAAAGTGCACTGTCACTTTTTCCTCTGCAGAAACTCTCTGTAATAGGGCAATGTTACTTTAAGTAGTTATATACTCACAGTTCATTCAAACCTCAAAATAATACCTTGTGTAGAAATCAAGTCTTATGAGGAGTGGCTGAGGGGGCTGGGGGTGTTTGGCCTGGAGAAAAGGAGACTAAGTGAGATCTTATTGCTCTCTACAACTACCTGAAAAGGGGATGTAGCGAGGTGAGAATCAGTCTCTTCTCTCAAGTAACAAGGGATAGGACAAGAGGAAATGGCCTCAAGTTGTGCCAGGGGAGGTTTAGATTGGAAATTAGAAAAAATTTCTTCACTGAAAGGGTGATCAAGCATTGGAAGAGGCTGCCCAGGGAAGTGGTTGAGTCCCCATCCCTGGAGGTATTTAAAAGCCGTGTGGATGTAGCACTTAAGGACATGGTTTAGTGGTGGACTGGGCAGTGTTAGGTTAATGGTTGGACTCGATGATCTCTGAAGTCTTTTCCAACTTAAATGATTCTGTCATCTTACCTTGATTTTCCAGATGTCCTACTAGCAGTACCTTCACAGTTGTTTAAGATAGCATCTGCTCTCTGTACAGATGGAGAGTCTGAGGTAGGACTGTTTGAACCACTAGCTGTCCCTATATAACAGAAATATGAGAAGTTAATTATAAGCAAAATATAGAATACAAGTTAGTCAAGCAGGTTTTAATACAGTTATGAACCATTTCCAATCATTCCTCATTCTATTGCATCTTCTTAATATAGACTATATTGTTAATTGCCAAAACACAAGGATTGTATAAGAACTCAACTGTAGCAGAGTAAAAATCCAACTTAAGGTTCAATACCAAGTGGGCCAGAATACATTACACAAAAAAGCATTTTTATTGTGATTTAAAGTATTATCCCCTTTGATATTAATAGTTTTAATATGCAGCTATCAGAAGATCTCCTGAATACATCTCATCACCTATACATTATGTTTTCAAGACACACACAAAAAAACCACATCTCAAACCTTTACCCATTGGGCTGATTCTACCACTATTCTGCTGTCGCTGAAGATGTTCTTTGTAGCAAACAGAACACATGCCATTTGTTCTAGGATTTCCATAAAATCCACATCCTGTACTACACAGCATGGGCCCTGGGGTCTGGTTTGTCTCCTGAGCCATTTCAATGCTGTAAATAAAACCAACAACTGCATTAAGAACTGGCATTTCACCAAAATCGATTACAGGGTTATAGAATTAAAGTAGGTCTGCTTACCTTGCCCACAAAAAGTGATATCAGCATTTTTAAAGATGGCTATATGGATGTTAATATATAATTCAATACTTCAATTGTATTGATAAGTAACATTGTCAGGAACATCTAAGAGAGGTAAAAAACATTATTATAGTTTAGTGGGTTGACCTTGGCTGAATGCCAGGTGTGCACCAAGCTGCCCTATCACTCCCCCTCCTTAACTGGACAAGCTGAGAAAAAGACAGTGAAAGGCTCATGAGTTGATATAAGGAGAGGGGAGATCATTCATCAGTTACCATCCCAAACAAAAGAGATTCAACTTGGGAAAAACTAATTTATTATCAATTAAATCTGAGTGGGATAATGAGAAAAAAAAATCAAATCTTAAAACACCTTCCCCCCACCCCTCCCTTCTTCCTGGGCTAAACTTTACTCACAATTTTTCTATTCCCTCATCTCTCCATCCCCCAGCATCACAAGGAATGGGGGTAGCAGTCAGTTCATTACATGTCTCTGCTGTTCCTTCCTCCTCACATTCTTCCCCTGCTCCAATGTGGGGTCCCTCCCACAGGGAACAGTCTTCTATGAATGTCTCTGATGTGGTCCTTCCCACATGCTGCAGTTCTTCACAAACTGCTTCAGTGTGGGTCCCTTCCACTTTTTCTTTCCATGAGGTGCAGTCCTTCCGGAACAGACTGCTCCAGCATGGGTCCTTCACAGGGTCACAAGTCCTACCAGCAAATCTGCTCCAGCATGGGCTTCCCTCAGGGTCACAGCCCCCTCTCCATCACCTGAAACACCTCCTCCACTGATCTTGAAGCCTGCAGAGTTGTTTCTCTCACACATTCTCACTCCTCTCTTCCAGCTGCTGTTGTGCAGCAGTTTTCCCCTCCTTAAATATGTTATCACAGAGGTGCCATCATCATTTCTGATTGGCCAGCAGCAGGTCCATCTTAAACCCAGCTGGCACTGACTATCTGACATAGCAGAAGCTTCTGTCAGCTTCTCACAGATGTCACCCTGTGGCCCCCAAAACCCTCCACAAAAACCCAACACACAGTAATACAGAGAAGCAATATACTTATCAGAAACCAAACTATGTGTGCAAGTTATGATCAACTTTAATTAATTGGCCAACAAAAATTTATTAACCTCTGAGCACTTACAGGGTAGAAAAAAACCCAAACAAACCAGAGCTAGATGAGTAAAACAAGCAAGACCAAGTTTGGGTCTACTAAACAGTTTTGGTAATTAGCACAGTTTATTTTTTTTAGACTCCAGAATAACTGCTCCACTTTTTCAGTAATGGTGATCTTGTATTATTCTGATGCTAATAACATTGTTAGCAGTTTGTACTTTCACAACACATTTGTTAAACAGAACAAAATCAATGAAAGATGGGCAACGGCCATTTTAAAACTGTATTTTATATCTTTAAGGGACTTTTCTATAACAAGACCTTTAACTTTGCTTAAATTGCATACAAAGCCCAATACTGAATATTAACTAGCAACAACATGCATACAGTAGGCCCTCAAAACAGATGATCCAAAAGCATTACTGAAATATGCTTAAAGCAAATTTTGCTCTTCCAAGAAAAATAAAACTATTTTTGATTGTTGAATACATTCATTTGCACACTATATGCATTTCCAAAGAGTCAGTTAAATATTTTGTCTAAAATATAGGCAGACTTCTGCATCTTTCAAAGGAAGATAATTCTAACCCTTATCTCTGCCATCAACAGAAAAGTTAGGAATAAAAATACTTCACTGGCAGTTGACCTCTGCAAAACAAGGCTAATAGAAAAACTGATATAGGAACCAAATCCTAGTTTTATTGCCATTGGGAACTAAGAATATAATCAAGCAATCTACTACAAATTGAGGACACACTTGTCCTCCAAAAATTTAGATTTAGTGAAAGTACTGCCTATAGCACCTAAACATTTTAGTGAAAACTCCAGACTACTGCTTTCCTCTTTAAGGGCAGCCACAAAACAGGATATTTGTCTGCTGATGCTCATGAAAACTCAAGCATACCAAACATTAATTAACTCTAGTGTATAAAGAAATACTTTTTATAACTTTAAAAAGCCATACTACAAGCTGTAACCATATATCTCAACAGTATGACAACTGCAGCTGCGATTGACAGCAGTATTTGTCTAGTTAATCTAAACTTCTGGGATCAAAGTAAATCAACAGCAGGAGAAAAGAGTAAAATCAATCTGCCTGCTGGTAGTCACGGGATTTTAACAATTTATACCTTTGTTTCAGTACTACAAAGCAAAATTGTACCTGTTCTGACATACCACTTAAGAATTTGCAGTTTTACAGCCATACACCAAATGAGTGGACACAACAGAAAATCTAAAACCTTAAAAAAAATATTCTCATCTTTATTGTAGCTCTATGTTATTATAACACAAATAAAAACTGTACTTCTGGCCTTATACGCAGATACACTCAAAGCACTATCAAAAGTGCTAACACACACTATCATCATCAATCTTATTTGACTTGCTCCACTCTCAAATTAGAATCTTTCAGCACTTAGTAAATTTAGCTTTAGGTATTAATGATGATATTAACATATAAAAAATGAGTTTTTATAGCTCTTTTTTAGCACAGCCCTTCACCACCTGAAATATATGCTGCTTATTAAAAAAAAATATCAAGTTGTTATCCAATGCTTAAGAAATTTTACTTTTTCACTCTTAAAGCTCTAGGTATACCCTGACTAGGTTATAATACACTTTCCAGAGTTTAATCTAATAATCAGAACACTAAAACATGCAATTTAATATTTTGAGCCAACAGCAAAAATAAAGTTTTCAGAAAAGACAGATTGCAGACTTCTGCAATTCTTCCTTACTAACTTTTCTAAGATCAGTAAGTACCTAAGGCCTTACAAATTCAGTTATCTTACCCTGAAAAACAAGTGAATACCATTATGCATCTGCTTTCCTGAACTTTTCTCAGAAACTTGCTGTGAGAGACTGAAATGTTATGGTTAATGGCTTAAATATTTTTATGAAAGACTTTTTGCCCATTATGGCAAAACTGTATGAAAAAGCTGTGACCACCAAAGCCCAACCCTCTCTGAATATGCCTCCTGACTGGAACCTTGGACTGTGAATTAGGCCACCTAACAGAACCTGAGATAAGATAAAGGTGACACTACTGTCCAATTATCTCAGGTCTAGGGAGAAGTAAACAAGGCTGAGAGAGAAGAATGTATTCAAAAGAAAGCCAAACCCAGCAGCTGTTCTGAAAAATCAGCTCTGGCTGTGTTTGGGGTAGGTGAGGCCATAGCCCACAGGCTCATCTGCTGAGGCCAGGTTTGCACACACTCCCCCCCAACCACCAGAGGAGGAGAGTTTTTTGGGTGTGTGGTGTAACCTTCAGTCAGAGGGTGTTAACATCCATCCTCCTTTACACAAACTGGCTCAGTTGTAAACCCCTCCCACCCTGGGAAGGCCACATACACACGGGACATTCACGTGACAGGCAGCTAAGAAGGTGTCATAAACCATCAAATTCCCCTGAAGTGCCCCCCAGATTCATTCCTGAGGCCTTACAACAGACGACTGCACATGATGCAAAGTGATGCAACAGATCCAGTCTGTTGCAAGAGTGTCAAACTTGCCCTCCCCAGGGGAGGCACCTAGTCATTCATACTTGGGCCAAATGTATATTAATCCGTTGAACTCTGTTTTGCTGGACCCTAATCACTGAGAAGACAAGAAGAGGATCAACAGGACACCATCAGGATCCAGAGTGCTGAGGTTTTCTACTTAATCTGTCACTCTCTTTCTCTCTCCCCTACCTCTTTTTATATTTCTCTCTCTCTCTCTCTCGCATTTACTATTAAATAAAATCCATACTATTAAATTCTTGTTTTCACCTTAATTTGGGCAGAGGCACCTCTAAAAATTTTAATAATTGGATCATAACACTTAAGTCACATAGTTGAGCACATTAGCTTCTGCCTGTCACAAGGCTGCAGTGACAGACTAATCTAAAGGCTCAGACACAAAACCTTGTCAACAGGGGCCTCTGAAATCAGCTTCTATTTATATCTCTGAAAGCTGCCAACCCCTACAACCCACAGAACTGAAGCAGCCAAGCATACACCCACTATAAGAGGAAAACATGAAATTCAATTAACATGACTACAGCTTCTTTTCTAGAGGAAAAGAGAGTGCAGATACTTTAATCAAGAAAATGCAGCATCATGAGACAATCATCTCAGACATTTTCATTTCTATTTCACAGCAAGAACAAAAAACTGGCTATGATCAGAGACCTAACATATTACAATCTCACGACCTTACATTTGCCAGTCTTTTGGTTGACTGGTTGCAACCAAACCTTTACAAAAAATATAATGATCTCTCTTACCTCCAAAAAGAGTCTTAACAGATGTCCCTGTTTAACCCTGAACTCCCAATAAAAAAGGAAGCATTTTATTCAGTGTGTTAACTCAAACAGTAATTTACACCACTGATCTTTACAGGTACTGGCAAATTTACCCAGCCAAACTAAAAGTGGAACATAAATACTTTGTTATTATTAAAGTTAATAGTCTCTTAACTAAGACATCTTTTAATTCCAAATTACAACTAAACTGAGGCATAGTCAACTTTAATAACAGCAGATATTTAGATTATTTGAGTGGCAAATATAATTAAGCTTTTGTGCACAGCAAGTGCACTTCCAAGAAACTACAATTTATGAACTATGTGAAATACATAATAAAAGCATTTCAAGTTACCCTAATACTTCACAGACTCCTAGAATGGTTTGGGTTATAAAGGACCTTAAAAATCATCTAGTTCCAACTCCCTGCCACAGGCAGGGAATCTTTCATTAGATCAGGTTGCTCAGGGCCCCATCCAGCCTGGCCTTGAACACTTCCAGGGATTGGGACTCCACAACTTCTCCAGGCAACCTGTTCCTGTGTCACACCACCCTTATAGCAAAGAATTTCTTCCTAATATCTAATCTCCCTCTTTTAGTTAAAAGCCATTCCCTCTTTTCTTATCACTACATGCCCTTGTAAAAAATCCCTCTGCTAATTTATTTTAGGCCCCTTTAGTTACTGGATGAACTTAATTACTTAATATAATAAAGGGAATACAAATACTAACTAACTTTAAATCAATAATAAAACCTAAATTGACTGGTTAAATAAATACTTATTTGCCTGAATATGCTCAGCTAGAAAATGGACCATAAAAAAAACCAAACTCAAAAGAAAAAACTCCAGTAAGGATATTTCAGGTATACACCTCTCTAACAGTGATCTAGCTGAAGAAAAAAGACAAAGTATATGGGAAGAACACGAATCAAACCCAGGCATTTCCCAATGACAATTAAATGCAGCTCCATAATCCAGACAAAAAGGGCGGCACCGCCAAATGCTCAAAGCGTGGTATGTTTTAGTGGCCATCGCCTCCACACACCCGCCTCGCCTCGCCCCACCCCCTCCCGACACCAAACACAAAAGACATAGAGGCTACCGGTTTAAGGAGAAAAACAAAAAAAACCAGCTCCTCTCCCAGCGAGGACTGAGGAAGCCTCATTGTCTCGCTCCCTGTCTGCCCCAACTAAGGAGGGAGTAGTAGTGTGTGTGCCATCCTGGCCCACGGCCTCCCGCCGCAGTACCCGTCGCGTCAGAGTGAGAGTCCGCCGGGGAAAACGATAGACGCCCTGCCAGCCCTCGCCTCGCGGAAGGCGGCAAAAGCGCCCTGGGGAGGTCCAAGCACCCCCCGGGGCGCTCCTCTGCGCACAACGCCACTGCGCTAACAGCTCTCAGAAATCGAGTTCGCATCCTCCCGCAGGTACCCTTCAGCACCCGCGTACCTGCTACAGTAAGGGGGCGGAGCGAGAAACCCCACAGCCGATGTCGGAGGCGCTGCAGATAGCTTCCGATTGTTTCTGGGAGAGCGAAGGGCAAGATGGTGTGGGGGTACGAAGATGGCGATGTCACCACCACTTCCCTTCTGTCCAGCAGCACGGAGTGAGACGCGCAACGCACAGGAGAAAGACGAAAAGAAGATGCAAAAAATAGAAGGAATTGAGGAAGAAGGAGGGATCTGAACCAGCTGGTCCGCTCGCGTCAGCTCCGCCTCCTTCTGGCGGTTGCTGAGGCCTACACGCCAGCGCGGTCGTACACCAGGGGAAAGAGACCACGAAACACACGTGAGGCGGTTCCCAGTACCATCTCCTTTGCCTGCGGAGTCAACCAACCTCCCCCTCCTCGAGACTAGGGACTATACAGGAATGGACAGAGTCTCCGCGCGCTATCAGAGAATGCCGTCACCTCTCCAGGGGGTGGGGAAACGGAAGGAGCGGTGTCCAGAGCAGTGACAACTGGCTTGCATGGAGCTGCGCGCAGAGGAAACAAAGCCTTTCCCCATCCACTAGCCTTAATAACAGACGCCTCCACCCCTAGTTAACATTTCCATTTAAACTTGCTGTGCAGTGGTGTCACAAGTGAATTATTAAAACAAGTCATCGTTGTGGGGCTAACTAAAGGGGTTCTATTAATCATTAAATGATGATTAAATGATAGTTATTGATGACTGAATGAAAAGTAAATGACAAATTATGATTAAGCAATAATTGAATGGTAATTTGAGAATGATTTGACAAATATTTAAATGATTTAACAATTTAGACAGTGATTTTGATAGCAAACACTACACTACTTACTACACTTTTAATAAGTAAGCTCTAGCTAGATATATAAATGTTGCTAGCATAAAATATACTTTTAGGCCTAATTCGAGATGTTGCTTACCTCATTATAGATATCAGATGCTGGATAAGGGGTTTCACCTGCAAGGAGTAATCTTAAGAGGCATCCCTCTGCTCAAGGGGGCGATCACTGCTGTGTAGCCTGTTGTCATATAGGAGAGCTCAATGGGTTTAAGGGGGCTACAGATATTTATAACATAAAGTGATTAACTTGTAGTCAAACCCCCCTTTGGTGTATGTGCAGGAGTGCAGTTGTAGCAGTTTTAGTTTTGTCTAGTTCCAGTTCAGGTTACTGTTGTTAGCTCCTGACAGACTCCTTAGTTCCTGAGAAGATATGGCCTAGCAGAATTTTCAAGGTCTACACATCAAGGATGATTTCAGTCAGGCCTTGTTGATGATGCCTGAGCCAAAGTACTGTTCATTCACTCATAGCAGGTGTATCCATCACAAGCAGCCATTAGTTTTTTTAACCTTGTACTCCTATCTTATCTAACTTTTTGATTCATTGGCTATTGGCTACTTACACTTTTTTACCTAAATAACTATTAGGCACTAGTTGCCTACTTTTCTTTTTAATAGGTTATCTGATAATGAATTGTCTGCAGTGATAACTCAGTTTTAAAAGAAATGGGATAATTCTGTGCTTAATGGTGGATTTTTTTGGGGTGTGATTATAGTATAAAGAATTTCTATTTCTTGTGATTTTTATCGATTTAAAATTCTAAAAATTTGAATGTTTATAAACAGTATTTGCTAAAAGCAAAGAAATCTCTATAGTATATAAAGATATATTAAAACATATTTTCCATGCAATTGAGAAAGAAAGGGTTTTGTTGTATATGGGATAAAATCTCTTTGTTCTATGGTCTACCTGAAGGTTTGTTGTTTTTCTCACAGACTTTATTGGTTGTGAGCACCTATAAACATAGGGTAAACTTGGAATCCAAAGCTTGACCTGAATTCAGATTTTCAAATTTGTGGGTCACTGAACCTCACAATTAAGAAGTCTTATATTTTTGCATGTCCAAACTTTAGATCAGAATTTGTGTCTATTAGATGTTGATAAAATTACGTGTTCAGAGGATGTAACATTAACCTAGGCAGGTAAGAGTGATAGAAAGGTTACATCACTGTGGAGAGAGGGAGTTAGAAGGGTTTGCAAGCCTGGAGAGTATGTAAGGAGGAAAAAGAAATCAAAGGAAAGAGTAAAGCTTGTTATTTCAGACTTGTTCTTCACTGTTGGAGGAGCACAGGGTAGCTTATAGTTTCAAACCATTGTCAGTAGGTATAGGAAAGTGATTAATTTGTCATAATACATTACAGGTAATTAAAATATTTGTAAGGCAGTATTTCTAGGAAATGGAAGACAAACATACCATGCTTACATAATTGCATGTATTTTAGGAATAGAAGATGCGTAAGATTCAAAGCTGCTTTAGATAAATGGTCTAGATAATTCAACTTTGCTTAAATGCACTTTCTACCATATTCTATTGATTTTCTGAGGCTACAATATAATATATTTGGGCATATATTTCTGGACCTCTTTAAACCATTTAATTGAAAAAAAAATCCAGCTAGAATTAGAAGATGTGGTTTTACAGGAAGAATGCCACTGAAATCATTAGAAAAAAAACCTTTTTGTCTGACATGTCTTCTAGAGCTGATCTCTTTCCTTGTTTGTCAGAGGGATGGCTCCTGAGACCCAAAAACTTCTATCAGAGATGAAACTTTCAGGTAAATGTAATTATATTGTGCTGAAGGGCAGCAAGCTCTGCAAAAGTATAGGGCACTAATAATGAGCCTCCAACACATAAAAGCAGCATGCAGAAGATGAAAGTAGAGACAGGCTACAGAGGAGGAACTAAGAAACATTGCCCAGGCATATAGGGATGGTATCAGGAAAGTTAAAGCTCAATCGGTGTTGAGATTTGCAAGCAATGTCAAGAGCAACAGGAGAGATTTGTTAGGAAAATTGTATTCCCTAAAAATTGTACCAATTAGTCTTTATAGTATGAAATTGTATTAGCTTTTAAAGAGATATATATTTTACATTGTGTAAAAATTGTTAAGTCAGCATAACTAAAGGGCCCCAGCTCACTACAAGAAGGAAAGCCCCCATATTGAAGATAAGAAGCTTTTGTTTCTCAAAATCTTAACACCATCCACAAACAAGAAAGGATATCCCTGGACTACTGAGATAATGCCAGTATCCTAGCCCCTCCAAACACCTCTGTGAAACCCTCAAATTATCTGGCATCATAGACAAGTAACTAGCAAGATCAACTCCAGGGATGCCTAGATCAAGAAAGCAGCAGATGGATGGTGATAACAAAAACTAGGTTTGTGTGTGTGTGTTAAGTAATGATTGGCCAAATCATGTTGTACCTGGATGTTTGAAAGGTATAAGAATCATGTAAAACCACATTTGTTGTGCCCTGATTTGAATGGGATACCTTATGCACGGGAATAAAGAATTACTCTTACAATTCTATACTTTGTGTCCTATCCTGTCTTCTCACTTGACATGGGACTGCTATGAAATGTTTGTGACAGTTTGGCAACCTAACTGGGACTTAGCTAACTCATTTGATCCACCATCTCACTACTGCCTGGATCCCAACAATCTGTCCTGCTGGCCTGTGGGTGAGTTCACCTCAAGATACTCGGGCACAGGTGTAGCATGGATCTTGTTTGGTGGTGATAGGGAAGATGTGTCTTTACAAATTTATGGATGAAGGTATGGGTGCAAACGTCTTTGAAATGGATCTTAATGTCTCTACTAACTTTGGGCAGCAGGTTTGTTGCAGAGGGATTCTTACCCTGTTGATTTTCAATGTGGTAGGGAGGTGAAGATGTATATTTAAACCAGTGTGTAGCCAGGATACTGTCTTGTGAAATCTCTGACAGAAAGCCCAGTTAGCACAGACGCTGCCTTTGGATTTTGCTGTTCATAACATCCAGCCAGGCCCGCAGATACAGCAGTCAGGACAGCTGAACACAAGTGGACCCATCATACTCAAGTCAATGTCTCTAAAACCCCAGAGATTTGGGCTTCTCAGCAGGAGGAAAAGGATGGAAAACTTCGGCTCTCAGTAGCCACAGATCATCTACAAGGACCTCTAGTGATTAATGGCCTAATATGAACTGTCATTGTCTACTTTATGCTAAGTTGTTTCTCTGTATTTACTTGCCACACTTGGTGCAGGAGCCAGACATGAAAAAGTTGGGAGGGGGTGTTTCAAATGTTAATCTTTATACCATGCCAAGCAGTTTAAAAAAGAGTTAATAATAACTAGAGTTTGTAAAGATAAATTGAGAAATAAGAAGAGGGGAGATTGATAGGGAAGATGTGTGCTAATATCTTTACAAACAATTCCATGGGTGAGGGTATGGGTGTTAACAGCTTTGAGATAGGTCTTAATGTCTCTACCAACTTCAAGCTGCAGGTTTGTTACAGAGCCCAGACAACTTGGCTCCTGAAATAGACAAGTGGGTCTGCACAAGCCTGAAATTCTGAACTTTGGGGTAAAATGACAGGTTCAAGGGGGGATATGTGGTAGGCAGTTCAAGAAGGCTGTACCTTCCTAGTACCTCAGCCAATGGAGAAAGGAAAAGGACAACATATGGCCGGGAGTTAGGATAAAAGGAGGCTGCACCCTCCGAAAGCTTGAGAGAGAAAACTTGTGAGAGAGATGGGGACTACTGACTGGTGATCAGAATCTGAATTTACTGTGAGCTACACATGCTTATATACCATTTTCAGAAGGCTAGTAAATTTTTACTACATTGATTGGGTTAAACATCACACAAACAAACATACATTTTGCAACATTTCTACTTGGTTCAATCTTCTTTCCTGTTGCCAGTCTTAATCCAGTCTTCAAAGCTCTGTTTTTCTTGCCAAGACATCTTGGTTATCAAACTGCTTATGCTAATAAAATCCACAGTACTCTCTGTCTCAGCTCCCACATCTCTCTCATTTCTTTCAACTAAAAATATAGTCTTAAGTGACTTGTCTATTAACTTTTTCACACACTGTAGAATACAAGGAATAATTATTACAATACATAATATAATGCCTAATACATAGAAGCCTATTTTAGCTAAATTTCTTATCCATCTACTAAGTCCATAAGTCTGTTAGAGGTCAAACAGGTGCTGATGAGGTTCTTCTCACAGGCATCCACAGAGGGTGAAATCACAAATCTTCAGAGGTGTGAAATGTTACATAGTAATTCATGTCATTATGAAAATACACCAAGGGATCAATATAAACAAAAATACTGAATCCAAAGTAAAGCATAGACATGAGACACAGGAAAACTCTAATAATTTCATTATATTTGTTTAAATCAATTTGTTGTAAATTGTTGATTTCTTTGTTTTTATGTATTTTTATTATTTTGTCACTTTAATAATGAACTGCATCTACTTTTATGTATAAGGAAAATGCGAGCTTGTTTGGACATGAGCAGGCTTGTCCCTGCTGTTGCTTGCTAGGAGTGTAACCTAATAACACGTTCAAGCCTTGTTCAGACCTGGTGGGGCTTGTAGCCACTGCTGCTTGAGTGCTAGCTAACATGTTTGGGCTTGCTGAGACTTGTACCCCAGCACACTGAGCATGTCACAGCCCACCAAGAAACTGCCTATAAAAGAGGCAGTGACCAAAGGTGAGACGGACGTGTTAGTGGAGTGCAGACTCCCCACATCCCCAGCGCTGCACTGCCTGTTCCTTATCAACAAACGAATAAATTGCCTTATTGATTGACCTACCTGATTTTGGTGAGTAATTTATAACTGAGATCAATGTCAGGGCTGGATGGTAGTTAATTAACTTTTCTTTTTTTCTTGGCCTCATTCCTTTTGAAGGCAATCAATGTTTGCTCAGACAAGCAGGCAACTACTTTGGACCTGTTGGTGATAAAACACATGCATACCTTCTTCCTAGGTTAGTAAATCAGCTAGGCCTCATTACTGTACACTCAATTAAAAGCCTCTATGTAGAAACTTTTAGAAATTGTCTCTGTGCATGTAAATCTTCAAGGCAGTATTGCTCTGCCAGGGATTAAATTTGATTTGATTTAATTTCAAAAATTTTGGTACAAATATTGCAATACTTAAACATTCTTGAGGGGCCATATTCCCCCTTCTTTTGTTTTTAATAACATGTGTGTCTCTCGTTATTGAACATGAAGGCAACATAAAAAGCAAAAAAATGTGGCAAAACAATAAACTCACACCAAGCAAAATAAATTAGATAATACAGGTGATTAGTAATACATGAAAGATAGAATGGTGATTTAAAAAAATGCATTATCAATTCCCTAAATACTGTACCATCACCCAGAGTCTGCAGTAACTTGAAACGCAGAAAAACACTCTATAACCCACAAAAATAAGTTATAAGAGTAGGTATGTATTTATTCAGCGCTGAGGTGCATGGGAGATAGCTCCTCCAAAAACATGTACACCTTTGGCAACCTTCACCTCTCCTTTTATTCTCTACAAACTAGGAATACACAATTCACCTAATGCATATTCATTGCTGTGGGAGTCCAGGGTTTTTCCCTGGCTCCTTTGGGGGTGCAAAAACCCCCCTGGCAGACCCCTCAGAGACCCCTGAGTGCTGCCCAGGAGCTGCAGGGGCTGGATTTGGCTCCTTGGGAGAATCTGCCCACATTGAGAGAAGAGACACAGAACATAATGATGAGTAGAGTGTAAATTAGAATGTTAGAACGTAGATAAATAGGTTTTCTTGGATGTTTATGATAAGGGACACGTGGCCAAGATGGAGAATTTGGGGGGTGGACACCTTTTCCTCCTTCTTCTCCATGTCATCCATGTTGGGTGACACGTTGGCCTCTTAGATTGGTTGGGGTCAGGGCTGGACCATTTAATAAAATTGTATTGTATTGGTAAAATTTTGTAAACATGTAATACGTAGTACTAACTATATAAGATAAGCCCTGCCTTGACCAGGCAGATTCCACCATGGATGCCAGGCTGAGCAGACCGCTGCTGGCCAGGCAAAATGTCCCAGAGATAAGAAACAATAAACTGTCCTTGGAAAAAGAGAAAACTGTCTCCAGCAGTCTCTCTTCGGCGGCTTCGGGGGAAAAACCAGGTTTTGAACCACCTTCGTGTCCCTCTGGGGTGATCTCGGGGCAGAGGAGGAACCCCAGACTGGGACACCTGGCGTCCCTGGGTGGGCATTGACATCTGGCATCCCCCTGGCTGGGCAGTGACATCTGACGTCTCTGGATGCACCACAGCCCACAAAGGTGGGTGCGGACCCCCAGAAGGGCAAGCTCAAGAAGACGCACAGAGATGGAGGAAACCCCCCCAGGCAGAGACATTTGGCACGGACCCTGGTGGATCCTTGTAGCCTGCAAAGGCAGGTACAGACCCCCAAAAGACAGAACTTCAGAAGAGGCACGCTGTTGAAAAAGACTTTGGAGGAGATTTATGGCCCTCTGCCAAGAAAAGCCGAGTTCCAGACGCGAGTCGGAGAGGAGGTGTCCCGGGAAGCCTCGCTCCTGTGCACTGCTGGTCGGTTTCAGGAACCTCCGAATCGATTTTGGACGGATTGCTTTTGGGTAAGATGGTTCAGAATCAGACACATCATAGGATTCCCACCTAGCCATGAGCAGGGGGTGGGAGGTTTACGGCTGCCTTGCTATCAGCAGGCGGAGAAAACAATTAAAGTTCCTCAGAGACTGGGGAAGGATTCTCACCTAGCTATGGGCTGGGGGAGGGAAGTTTATGACTGCCTTGCCAGCAGCAGGTGGTTCAGCAAGGGCCTTGCCAGCAGCAAGGCCAGGGAAAAAATTAAGTTAGAAATATTTCCAAGTGAGTTGCAGGACATACATTTTTGCTATTTCACCCCTTCAGAAACCCTGACCCCAGAAGGCGGGAGGGCGCTGCAGGCGACTCCCCGGGCCGTGGGGGACAGAGGGGAGGGGGACGGGACCACGAAAAAATGCGGGCTCGGTGCCGCAGGGATGTCCAGGGAGAGGCAACCTGCGGGGACTGGGACGCAGAAGGACAGGACCATGCGGGCGGCTCTCAGCCCAAAGGGGGAAGGGAGCGGCAGCCTTCACACTGACCAGGACAAAAACAGGAAAAAAGCGCGGATTCGGTGCATTTAGCTGCAAGGGATGTCCAGGGAGGGGCAACCTGCGGCAGTGACCGGGACGCAGGAAAGCGAGAATTGTGAAAAGACACAGAGAGACCTGTCTCCAGCTGTCAGAAATGCTGGGGGAGGAGATGAATGCCCTGTTTCAGGGAAACCTGAGTTGTCCACATTAGAACTGGCAGATTCTAATGGGGAGAGAAATTTATGCTTTTTAATTCAAAGATGAAAAAATTAACAACTTTGAAGCAATTGCAGGCAGCTGCCCGGACAGAGCCGGACAGAGCAAACCCAGGCACAGCAGCGTGAGGTCACAGCCCAGGCTCACCGAGAGAGGGGGGGGAGGCACAGCCACCCTGCTCCAGAGGCTCCAGCAGCACCCCCGCTGCTCCCCCTGTGCCTGCACAGACCCAGTGCTGCAGACGGGAGGGGAATGGGGGATGGAGAGAGGCCAAGAGCTGCTTTTTATCTATACTGTGGAGAACAAACAGAACAAGGGAACAGGACAAGAGAGTCAGTTTTATTTTCAGTTCTTGTATGTTAAACTAAAGGTGTTTGTTTTGCATTGTTGTAAAAGAAAAAAAAAATAGCTGAAACTTTAAGAATGGTAAAGGTATTTTAATAGTATTAGGTATTTTAATAATTGAAGGTATAATAAGGTATTTTGTATTTTATTTGAATATATATCACCTATATTTAGTGATTTGTTATTGGTCAGGTATGAGTGGACATTTATTTAAATGTCAACATTGAGTTTTAATTTTCCTATAGTTAATTGTTTTAGAGAAGCCAGTTTATAAGTATTTGCAATATTGTCAATATAAATCAATAGATTTTGAGTTGGATTTTAAAATTTAAATTTAGTTTCTGTATTTAATTTTAAAAACACTGTAATAAGATTGTATGAATTCTATATTACAGAATGATTTTGTTTTCTGTTTCATTGTTTAATTTGAAATCTTTCAATACTTTAAGTAAGTTTTGGAAAGCCTCCAGATATGTCCTTGAATCAAATGTATGAAGATAATCAGCTAAGTTGTGAACTTAATGTTTCTTTATTTTCCTTTTATTAATTCTCTCTTTTATTTTGGCAGGTCTTTTGTGACCTGACACTTTGATATCTTATGGTTTTGAATATTTTGCAGAATTCCAGAAAATTATTTGAGCTTCATTCTCAGAAAAAAAAATTTAATGTTATGGTTTTCCTGAGTTGTTATCATAGAAGCACTGCAGTGTCTTGCCATGTTTAAAGTATCTTACTCTAAAGATGAATTTTAGAGAAAATGAGTTGCTAGAGGAGTTTGATTTCTTTTTGAAATGTTTAATTGTAACTTTGTTGTTTAGAGTTGTGGGTTTATTTCTTTAATAAGAAGATGTCAGGGAGTTCTCTTCCAATTAGAGTTTAGGCTCTGGCCAAGCCTTTATTCTTACTGAAAGAGAAATTGTGTAAACCCAGGTGTTTTCTGCATCAAAATAATATTCCAATCGTTTGGATTGACAATTTGACTTATCAATATAACAGCTGAAGCTGACTTTGAAGTGAATTTGGTGTTCCTTTTCCAGAGATGACCATCTAATTCCTCATTGAATCAAGGTTTGTCAGCTGTCTGCAGACCCTGAGGTGATGACACAGTTTGGTTTTTTTTTTTTTAAATTGGTAATTATCTAATCTTGTAAATGTATGCCTGTTATTTAAAGTATTGTTAATTATTGTATTATGTTTACTTGCAGAAGATTGTAAACTTTGGGTTTGTTTTCTTTGTTAGATAATACTTGAAATAATAGTACAAGGGAAAATTTTCCAGTTTTGATCAAAAATATAGAGACAGAGAAAGTTGAAAAGCTTACAAAGTAAGCATTTGGGGGAAGGGTTCTGTTTGTGTCTCCACAGAGAGAGGACGGAGATGGTTGAAGCCTGCAGCAAGATTGAAATACCACAACATATAGCTTCAGTTGTCAAGGAGCAAATGACGGAAGTTCTTCAAGAACAACATGAAAAGGTTCTTGCAAATTTCAAGAAGAAAAAGAATCCATCTAAAGGACAATGCTACGACTGTGAGGTTTTGGACATTTTGGGAAAAATTGTCCTCAATCCACAAAGACTTCCAAGCCACCAGAACTTTACCCTAGATGTCGCAGAGGAAGACATCTGGCAAGTGAATGTTATTCTCTGACGGATGTGGACAGAAAACCATTGCCACTGCCAAAAAACACAAAGTGCAGGACCATCTTGTGCTACGACAGAAATGATGGCAGTGCAACAAGGAACAGCAACAACACCAGCACAGACAATACAGTTGTCGGGGAGCGTCAATCTGACTCCCTCAGCAGGGTGTTAGGGGACATCCCCTGTGACAGGGATTTGCTGCCCAGGAACGCAGTACATCCTGTCAGCTTCAAAAGTGGCTTGTTTTTTTTGAATGAAGAATCTGCATCTATACGTACAGGACTGAAAGCACCGTGCCGAAAGAGACAAGATTTTTTGATAATAGGCAGAGACCGGTGCAGCAATTTTGGACTGACAATGTATCCTACTGTTGTTTCAGCAGACTGCTTCGAAGAGATGACAATTTTAGCAAGGGCTCTTTGACCCCCATTGACAATTTCACAAAATACTCAACTGGCAAAAGCGATAGCTCTGCCATTGCATCCATTGGAGCATCAAGCAATGCTGGCGATGGGCGAAGGGCATCCACACTACAATGACCATGTCGAAGTACACACGTTATGGTTGAAGTACATAACCCGTGAACAGCCAACTATTACTTGGGACTTGATATACCATAACAGGAAAACAACCATCACAGGGATGGTGAACACCGGATGTGACAGTGATTTCATATATTTTCTGACCTCAAGAAT
Organism: Erithacus rubecula; assembly: GCF_903797595.1. Classification (NCBI taxonomy): domain Eukaryota; kingdom Metazoa; phylum Chordata; class Aves; order Passeriformes; family Muscicapidae; genus Erithacus; species Erithacus rubecula. The sequence goes on along the minus strand of NW_027635760.1, from coordinate 14,349 downwards.
GGAACTTGATTGTACCTTTGGACCAAATCAAAGGCATTGGAGGAAGTTCTGTATGCCTCCAATTTCAGTGGGACGAATACAAAAAGACCCTCTTTTAATTATAGAATGGGTTTTCCTATCTTACAGATCTCCAAGGACAATTCTTACAGATTCAGAAATGACAGTACAAGTGATAATAAAGGGAAGAACAAGGTTGATGACAATAATGGGCAAGGACTTTTCAATGAACAATGCGGCAAGGACCACAGATTTCTACAATACCAATGAATCAAAAAATGGATGAGGCAACAGCTTGGCCTCAATCTCAACAAGTAACACCTTTGAGCAGACAAATTCCTATAGAGACACACAGACCTGCAACAGCAGCTCAAGATACTTTAGTTGATTGGACAAATATTCGAATGGACTTGACAAGAAGCAGAAAATGTCCTGCAATTGGGACTGGTGAAATAGCCATGCCAGTGAATTATGACCCACAAGGACAAAACCAAAGATGGCAAGAATTAAATCATGATTTAGTTAAAAATTTTATTAAGGCAATTAGAGATTATGGACTGGGATCTTCATATTTTAAACCATTTTTAAAAGGTATTCTCAATGAATATGACTTGACTTCATGTGACATGAAATCTCTTGTGTCATTGATACTTACTGACACACAAGGACTTATATGGGAGCGCAGATGGAGAAGAGCTTTGGAGGAGCTGTGAAAGAAATATCAAGGTGGTGCTCATGCTAACCTCACCGTGGCAGAATTAGCAGGAGACCCTCCTCACAATGATCCAGTACAACAAGCCGCCAAGATTCCAAGGGGAGTGTTGGCAGACATCAAGGAAAAAGGATGTGAACTTCTCTTCAAACAAGATTTAAAAGACTTAAGGACTGACAGTGAAAAATGATTGTTTATATGCTGTTGTATCTTATTTTTTGTCAACTGCATTAGGTGAAATAGAGGATTTACCAGTGATGCAGCCAAGGGAGAGTGTTTGGGAAAATTTAGCATGGACAGTGGGGTTGGAAACAATTTGTTTGAGGCATTCCAGGCAAAAAAAAGCCATTTTCAACATGTCTGGTGGGATTGACAGTGAAAGAATGGTCCATTCCAGAGGGCATCCCTTCATGGGTGATGTGAATTGTGACAACTCCTGTGAATGGATGGCATGTGTGGGTTCAATTTCTCCCTGTGGCTGTTTTCAAACCAAAAGAATTAGAAATTTTTGGTTCAACAATGGATTTTGGAATTGTATGTGATGTTTTAGGGGTGAAAAAGAACCAAACAATGGATGTTACTCCGAATTAGAATGTATATAGCAATTATATTGTAGTCTCAAACAAACCATCCTTCCGAGTTCTAGCACAGTTATTGTGCCTGGATGGTCTGTTTGACCTTTTTGATCTTTTACCTTTGTAAAAAGAAATTTTGAAAGTAGGTTTTATATATTAGTGGAGCTTGTTACTATTCTCATTGCTTTGCCATGCATCATCCCATGCACTCGGCACACCTTGAACAAAGCTGTGAAAAGGGCTCTGGACAAAACCGTGAAGGAGGTCTTTTTGGTGCAAACAGAGGGGGGAGATGTGGGAGTCCAGGGTTTTTCCCTGGCTCCTTTGGGGGTGCAAAAACCCCCCTGGCAGACCCCTCAGAGACCCCTGAGTGCTGCCCAGGAGCTGCAGGGGCTGGATTTGGCTCCTTGGGAGAATCTGCCCACATTGAGAGAAGAGACACAGAACATAATGATGAGTAGAGTGTAAATTAGAATGTTAGAACGTAGATAAATAGGTTTTCTTGGATGTTTATGATAAGGGACACGTGGCCAAGATGGAGAATTTGGGGGGTGGACACCTTTTCCTCCTTCTTCTCCATGTCATCCATGTTGGGTGACACGTTGGCCTCTTAGATTGGTTGGGGTCAGGGCTGGACCATTTAATAAAATTGTATTGTATTGGTAAAATTTTGTAAACATGTAATACGTAGTACTAACTATATAAGATAAGCCCTGCCTTGACCAGGCAGATTCCACCATGGATGCCAGGCTGAGCAGACCACTGCTGGCCAGGCAAAATGTCCCAGAGATAAGAAACAATAAACTGTCCTTGGAAAAAGAGAAAACTGTCTCCGGCAGTCTCTCTTCGGCGGCTTCGGGGAAAACCAGGTTTTGAACCACCTTCGTGTCCCTCTGGGGTGATCTCGGGGCAGAGGAGGAACCCCAGACTGGGACACATTGCCACTCCCTGCTTCATATGGAAATTAGTTTCACACCTATTTGTGATTGCGCATTGCTCCTTTTAGGTTGTTCCTAAAAGGTCATCAGGGAGTCTTTGGGATGAAGTAAATAGTCTTCCTCTCAGTTGAACTTTTCACTTTGCCTCCTTGTGCATGCTCTCTCTTTAGTCCTTTGGTCATTTTCTGAACTTTGATATCAGTTTTCCCCGTCTCAGGGGTCTGAGGACCCCCTTATCCTGTAGTGTCTTTGTCCTTGCATCCTATTTGCGCAGGATAGCCCTTGACCCCACCTTGTAGCCTTGCTCTCCTCCTGTTCTTATAAGCACTTGTCAAGGGTTTGACTTGGGTTTGCCAATTTTAATATATTTAATTTCTTTTAGAGATAGGATTTAGGAGCAAAAACAAGACAGGCTTAAAAGGGTATAAGAAGAAATTTATTAATAACACGAAAAAAAAGGAATTCAGAATAAGATTTCCAGATTATTCCCTCCTCCCCCTTCTCTCATCTTGCACATTTCTTAACAGCAACATACAGAGAACACTTCAGTCAGTTATCTACTTAAATAATCATTTCAGTTCACTCTAGAGAGAAAAGATCCTTTTTTTTTTGGTTTAGGCTTAGGGGGGTGTCTTCACCTTCACAATCTACATCCGCCCAGATTTGCAAACCATGAATTTCCTTCCATTCCCACAGTCCCTCCAGAGCTGTGTTATGGGTTATGCTGCACACTTGGGGTACTACTTTTAAAGGCAGGCTGGTGAAAGACAAAATTCTCTTCATTTCTTTTTCTATTAAATGTCTCTGTCCATATTTCCAGTTCCAAAACAGAGAGCCCCATTTCCTCGAGGCAAAAGGTCCTCTTTTCAAGCACTTTAACCTCCCCAAGTATATTTTCCAGTTTAAAGGAATTTTAGTGTAGTCACAGCCCCCTTATAGCCCCCCCCCCCCCCCAAAAAAAAAGGTTTTCAGCTACTTATCAGTGGCATCTCTTCAATCTCTTCCCATCTGGAAAACTTAGCTTTCATTTCACTGACTTCAGTAGACTCCTTACTTTATTCTTTTCATTCCTGGGAGCTCAGGAGATCTAAAGTCTCATCCAGGCATTAAAAGGGTTAAACTTGCATCCAGAATGTGAAGGAGCTGGGCCAAACCATGCTGGGGAAAACGTGGCCACAAGGAACCATGTGGAAAAGGCTGGATTTCTTTCTGCCGCATGGTCAGCTGGGGGCCTCTCCTCTCAGAACAGGGGGGAAGGGAGAGGGCTTCGGTGGCTCCCCTATCCCTTGAGGGGCCGGGCTGGGTTGAGCCAAGCCAAGCCCAGAGCTGAGCAGAGCGGGGCCGAGACGAGCCAAGCGAGGGCCGAGCCAGGGCTAAGCCAAGACTGAGCCGAGCTGGAGCCGGAGCCGGAGCCGAGCCAAGCCAGAGCTGAGCCAGAGCCAAACCAACCCAAGGCCGGGGCCACAGCCCGAGCCCACCCCACCTCTGTGGAGCCAGAAGCCAAAAGAGGGCGGTCTCACTTCACCAATGTGATTTATGAAAACAAAATAACTTTTTCATTGGTTACTTGGGATGTCAACCACTAAATCAGCCCTCTGATTAGTCTCCGCAGCCCACAGGGGAAACTCCCAGAGAGGGGACAGCCCTCCTGTTTCCGGGCCCTGTGCCCTTCCCTCAGGTGGCTCCCTGCCCTTCCCCCCCCCCCCCCCCCCCCCCCCCCCATGTGAAACCAGCACAGCACTGTAAATTATAGCAAACAATACAGTTTTGTCACTCCCCCTTTTAGTCAAAGCATTTCTTGTTGCTTGATTCTTAATTCTTAATTCCTCTATTTCAACTGGCAAGCCTCATTCTAGAGTGAGGGCTTGGAGAACCATTCCCGGGTAAGACTCCAAGTTCAATCCAAAAAGAGTTCCAGCTATTATAGGTACAAATTCAGCAAGTCAAAATTACTTATGACTTGAGTATAATTTTGGAGCAGAAAACACCTTGGTTGTTGGCATACCTCCTGACCAGGTAAGGCTAGGACTTGGCCAGGGTCCAGGCCTTAACTGGAAGATTCTGAAACAGGGGATTTAAGGGTTAAATAGAATGAGGAGTAGAACATATGTTTTCAGTTACTGTGTGCTTATAAGGAAAAGGAATGCACGATAAGAAGACCCCTGATGTATAAGGAAAGGGGCCCCTCTTTGTAAAAGTGCAAAGTCTGCAAAATATCACGACCAAGAGGCTAAAAGCGCATGCGTGGAAAGACAAGGTGAAAAGTTCAACTAGTGAGGAAGACTGTTACTTCATCATTTTCCGCCCACAGACTCATTTGAAGACCACCGACTCAATTAACTACGCAGCCGCAATGAATATGCAACTAATCTCCATATGAAGCGGGAAACAGGCGGGGCAGATAATCAATATGTATAGGCGATTTAGAATATGCATGGACTTCCTAGATAAATAGAAGGTTAGAAGCATGTACGGTACGCAGGATTTGGGAGGATGCTCTCCCCCTGCGTCCAGCGCTGAATAAAATACGTACCTACTCCACAACTTTACAGGTTGTGAAGTTTATTTTCCGCGCTTCATTTGGCACCCCAGATGGGACCTTCCTGTCTGCCTGCGGGATCGAGCTGAGGGCTGGACGACTCCACGGCACGCCCCGGGATTTCCTGGAGGAGACGCCGACCCCGGCTCGCTTACTGCAGCGACAGAAAGGACCACTGGCTGGCGGATGAAACGGTACGTATTAATTCTGGGGGGTTTGTAAGACATATGCACGCGTGATTGGAGGGCTGTTGATAAATCGCAGGAGACGTCCTGCGTACAACAAAGTCCCTGTGGAGGTCAGGCTTGCAAGCAGCGGGCCGGTGGAGTTACCGGCAGAGGGACACCGGTAGGGCCACTCCATTCCCTTAACCTCCAGGTCGAGAAGGGAGGAGGGGGGCCGGTGAAGGAATTTGCTGACTGATAGAGCAGCCGCGGAGCGACCCTAGAACGCGGGTCGAGTGGATTCCTGTTCCCAGGTGGTGTGTGTGTTGGAGTCCGGACATTGCGAGTGAGGTGAGTGACTGAGTGAGACGTACCCAGGAGGGGAGTAAGTGTGGGGTATTCTTTTCAGAAAGGCAGAATTGTTGTGCAATGTGCGGCGTGATGCGAGCGGGACTGTAGCTGTGCTGAGAATATAATGATTGTTGGTAGAAAGTATGAATAATAAGTGTGCTGTGTTTGTACAAGAGTGAGCGTGCCGTGTTGGTGCATTGTGTGCTTCATTTGCGTACTGAGAAGAGTGAAAAAGGGGGTCCGCTTTTCAATGGTTTGGGCGTGATCCTTGGGAGTTTGTGAACCTAATAGACTGCCAGATAGAGAGAGGAAACAAATTGACTGATCTAGCAGTTGGTATTGTGTGTGGGAAGGGGATTGGAAAGAAATTTTAAAGTTCAGTAAGGTGTAGCTTAGGTGTAAAGTGGGCAGGGGACGAAAAGAGAAGAATGGGATCTACACAGAGCACAGAAGTCCCTAAAGCCAGCCCTTTAGGGTGTATTATAACACATTGGAAAGAAGTTGCAGGAACTGGCGGCACTGAAAATAAATCCACCCTAATTAAATATTGTAGCCAGTGGTGGCCACTGTACAGACTAGACCACGGACTAAGGTGGCCACCTACCGGGACTTTAGATTATGATACTCTGTTGCAACTAATGTTGTTTTTAAGAAGAGAGGGCAAATGGAGTGAGGTTTCCTATTGTGACATGTTCTTCTCTCTCCGAAACCACCCTGAATGGCAGAGAGACTGTGGGATTAAGGCACCCTCTGACCCTTTAGTTCTAGCCCTTGAGAAGGAAAGGAAAGCAAATAAAGGGAAACGTGAAAGGTGTTGTTCAGCATGTGATATAGGTGAGCGGTGTACCAGATTAGACAAAATGCACAATTTGGATATGCAGGAACAGGGTATGAGTGACCTATTCAAATCTCCTCCTCGAGCTCGGAGAGAGGGAGAGGATGATTCAGAAGAACTACCTGGTCTAGCCCATTCTCCTCCCAGAAGCCCTGTGTCTTCTAGGACGAGAAATAAGGTGCTACAATTCCCTTTGAGAGAAGCTGTGGGACCAGAAGGAGGGAGGGTTCTAGTAAAAATACCCTTTTCTACTATTGATATAGAAGCATGGGAAAAAGTTGCTAAAAACTACCGTAGTGACCCAATAACTACAGCAAAGCGTTTGCGGTATATTATAAAACAACATAATCCAGATTGGTCTGATATGCAATTATTGCTGGATGCATTAACTGAAACAGAAAAGCAATTAATCCTGAAAACAGCAGGAGATCTAGCAGAGGATTATTATAAAGCCCAGCAATTGGATACAAAGGACTATTTTCCCGTCCAGAATCCACAGTGGGATCCAAACAGGACAGCAGAAATGCAGAAGTTAGAAAGCTACCAAGAATGGATAGCAAAAGGGATGGAACGGGCAATACCTAAAACTATAAATTGGTCAGCACTATATGCTGTTAAACAAGGTCCCTCTGAAACACCATCTGAATTTTTGGATCGATTAAGGGATGCAATGCGCCGCAATACATCTCTGGACCCTGAAGCAGAGGTGGGGATTCAACAACTAGTGAATTTATTTTTGGGTCAATCTACGGGGGATATTAGGCGTAAGATTCAAAAATAAGAGGGCCCGAGGCAAGAAATCTAGAGAATTTACTAGATGAGGCGTGGAGAGTATTTAGCATTAGAGAAGAGGGATATAAGCAGAATGTGAGGAAATTGGTGGCAGTGGTGAGAGAAGAGAGAGGAGGACAAAGTCGTGGGCAAGGTCGACGAGGGGGACAAGGGGGCCCACCTCGGTTGGGTAAAGATCAATGTGCGTTTTGTAAAGAGTTTGGGCATTGGAAGAATGAATGCCCTAAACGGAGGAGAGACAAGGAAAAAGACGTGATTGCATATGCAAAAGGAAACTGAAGGGGACCGGGAGATCGACCCCCAGCAGATCCCCTGGTTATAACAGTGGAGCTGGGGGAGGAGGGAAAGGAAGTAGAGTTTGTAATTGATACAGGAGCAACATATTCAGTATTGAATAAGGCCCTGGTGCCTGTGGGAAAAGATTATGTTACGGTACAAGGAGCCACTGGCCAGTCTGAAAAGGCTTATTTTTGTAGACCTCTAAAATATAAATTTGGGAAACAATGGGGCACTCATAAGTTTTTATACATGCCAAATTCCCCAAAGGCGCTCCTGGGAAGAGACTTATTGGAACAATTACAAGCGACCATTGTATTTAAGAATGGGGAGATTACTTTGGAGGTAAATGATGAACAATATATAGAAGTATTGAGTTTAATATTGACAATCATTGAAATTGAAGAAGAAATTAGAGAAGAAATAATTAGTCAGGTGTTCCCCGGAGTATGGGCTTCCAATGTGCCAGGGAGAGCGAAAAACGCACCTCCTATAATAATTAAACTTAAAGAAGGGAAACAACCAGTTAGGATCAAGCAGTATCCTTTGAGAAAAGAAGACAGGGAAGGAATTAGGCCAGTGATTGAGAACTTTTTACAACTAGGATTACTAAAAGAATGCCAATCTGATTTTAATACTCCTATTTTACCCGTTCGGAAACCTGATGGGTCATACAGGGTGGTGCAAGATTTGCGAGCTGTTAATAAGATAACTGAAGATCTTTATCCAGTAGTGGCAAACCCATATACTTTATTAACATGCTTAACACCAGAGTTTACTTGGTTTACTGTTTTAGACCTAAAAGATGCCTTCTTTTGCCTCCCTCTCCATGAAGCCAGTCAGAAAATTTTTGCATTTGAATGGGAAAATCCTAAAACTGGACGGAGAACTCAACTCACATGGACAGTACTTCCCCAAGGGTTTAAAAATTCTCCTACTTTGTTTGGAGAGCAGCTTGCCAAGGACTTAGAGGCTTGGGAGGCCCCCCCCAGAAGAAGGAAGGCTGCTGCAGTACGTAGATGATCTTTTAATAGCCACTAAGACGGAAGAAGCATGTGTGGCCTGGACGGTGAGTCTCTTAAACTTTTTGGGACTCCAGGGGTATAGAGTATCAAAGAAAAAGGCTCAGGTGGTGAAGCAGAAGGTTATCTACCTGGGGTACGAAGTTAGTGCTGGACAACGGACCTTGGGGCAAAATCGTAAAGAAACAATATGCCAAACTCCACAACCCCAGACAATAAAGGAACTGCGAACCTTTTTAGGGATGACAGGGTGGTGTAGGTTGTGGATCTACAACTATGGGTTGCTTGTTAAACCTTTGTACATGCTTATGGCAAATGGCAGCAGAGATCTCAAGTGGACTAAAGAAGCCACCCAAGCCTTTCGTCGATTAAAGGATGCTCTTATGTCAGCCCCAGCCCTAGGACTTCCTGATGTAAGTAAACCATCCTTTTTGTTCTCCCATGAGAAACAGGGGATTGCCCTGGGAATACTAGCACAGAACCTAGGGCCATACCGAAGGGCAGTTGCTTACTTCTCTAAACAGCTGGATGCAACGGCCAAAGGATGGCCAGGGTGCCTCAGAGCGGTGGCAGCTGTTGTGATGAATATTCAAGAGGCACGCAAATTCACCCTGGGCCAGAAAATGACTGTATTAGTATCTCACACAGTATCTGCAGTATTAGAGGTAAAAGGGGGGCACTGGCTTTCCCCACAAAGGTTCTTGAAATACCAAGCTATTATGGTGGAACAAGATGATGTGGAAATAGTGGTGACTAATATTGTCAACCCAGCTTCTTTTCTCAGTGGAAATCAAGGAGAACCAGTACATCACGATTGTCTGGAGACTATCGAAGCCACCTACTCCAGCCGACCAGACTTGAAAGACACCCCTTTTGACGATGCAGAAACCTGGTTTACTGATGGAAGCAGCTACGTCATCAGTGGGAAGCGATATGCTGGGTATGCAGTTACCACCAGTAAAGAGGTACTGGAATCTGGACCTTTGCCAGTAGATACCTCTGCACAGAAGGCTGAGATAGTTGCCCTGATTCGTGCCTTGGAAATGGCAAAAGGGAAAAGAATAAATATATATACAGACTCAAGATATGCATTTGGGGTTGTCCACGCACATGGAGCTATCTGGAAAGAGAGAGGACTGTTAAATTCACAAGGAAAGAACATAAAACATGCACAAGAAATAATGCGATTATTGGAAGCAGTCCAGATGCCTGAGAAGGTAGCAATTATGCACATTAGAGCACACCAGAAGGTGAGCTCAGAATTGGAAGAAGGAAATGAGCTGGCGGACAGAGAGGCAAAAGAGGCAGCAAAGGGTGAGATAATAATTGAGGCAACCTTAATTCCAGATGGACAGATATCCCTTGAAGGTAAGCCGATATATGATAAAAAGGATAAGGAATTAATTGAGGATCAGAAAGGAACATATAATGAGGAAGGATGGGCTGTCACTACAGAAGGGAGGCTGGTTGTCCCCTCCCACATACTATGGTCCCTAGTTAAAAAGGAACATCAGAAAACACACTGGGGAGCAGATGCTCTATATACCCATCTAATTGAAAAGATTACTGCCAGAAATTTATATGCTATTGTTACCCAGGTTACTCGGCAGTGTGACCTTTGCCTCCAGACTAATCCTAAGAATACCCCTAAACCAAAACTTGGTCAAATTGGAAGAGGCCAGGGGCCTGGGCAGCAGTGGCAAATTGATTTTTCAGAACTTCCAAGAAAAGGGGGGTATAGATACTTATTGGTGATGACAGATACCTTTTCAGGGTGGCCAGAAGCCTTCCCAACTAGAACTGCCAAAGCCCGGGAGGTAACTAGAGTGCTGTTACAAGAAATAATACCACGCTTTGGAGTTCCAGCCACTATATCCTCAGACAGAGGACCACACTTTATTTCAAAAATAGTGCAACAAATTAGTCGCCACTTGTACATAGATTGGGAACTTCACACCCCTTATCATCCTCAGTCAAGTGGCCAAGTAGAAAAAAATGAATCATTTAATTAAACAGCAAATTGTGAGGTTAGGACAAGAAGTTAATTTGCCCTGGCCCCAATCACTCCCATTGGCATTGATGCGAATTCGAACTAAGCCAAGGACTAAAGAAAAGTTAAGTCCCTTTGAAATGCTTTACGGGAGGCCATATGGAGTGCAAAAGGGAAATTCTACCCAAGTCGGAGAGGAGACATTGGCCACCTATATGGTGGCTTTGAGCAAACAGCTCAGAAAAATTGAAAAACATGTGGCTGGAACTCGGGGCAGAGGTCTGGATGGACCAGTGCATAATATACAGCCTGGAGATTATGTATATGTTAAGTCTTTTACAGAAAAAACCCTTGAACCACAGTGGGAAGGACCATTCCAGGTGCTACTTACTACCTTCACTACAATTAAGATCAAGGAACAGAGCGCTTGGATCCACCATTCTCGGGTGAAGAAAGCTCCAGAAGCTCCTTGAAAAGTAATATCTGGTGATAACAGACTAAAGCTCAAGTTTACACGAACAAAATGAGCATATTACAGTTAAGGGTGTTTGGTGATTCAGGATGTAGAAATTTAATTGTTTTGTTTGTAAATATAATTATATTCCAAGAATTGGAAAGTACCTTTAGCCAGAGTGATGTTGAATGGCCTTGGTCCCAGGCTTTTGTCCAGTCTACCGGATATATGGGGAAGGTACAAAATTTGAACCTGTCAACTGTAGTCATGCATGAAAACCAGGTATATGAAAAGCACGAGTGGCAGAAACAAGGGTTGTGGTCACTTCAAGGGACTGTGGGAGAGACCATCAGAGTAGGATGTCGAATGATTAATGGAACTAACCATGAGAAACCAACTCAAATCAGTGTCTCATCTCCCCCTGCAGGCGGACATAATGAGATTTGTAAACAACACAGTGGGCCACATTGTTGGTATAATTTTACATTAGATAGGACTGTTGAGGTGGTATGCCTTTGGGCTTATAGAGATCTTGGGCTCTCATTTAAATTTAGAATAAATACCATAACTGAACCTGTTCAGGTTCAGACTCAGAGTACACCACTTGAACTTAAACTTATGATTTATGAGGTAGGCCCATATATAGTGAGAAATACAGGACAACAGCAATTATTATTCAATCCAGAATGGTCTCTCAAGCGTGTTGAATTGCTAATACAAACCAATATTTCAGAGATTCAACCAGCCTGTTCCCCCTTCCTAAAACCATCCCTAGAAGGGTGGACAACATGGTTACAGAAGCAAGTATACCTTAGGAATAGGATGCGAAGAGATCTAACGGGAATGTTTGGAACAGGGTTAGGAATATTGAATGGAATTGACTCTGAAATACTAGCAAATAAGTTAACAACTGCAACAGATGATTTGACAAAACTGAGGCAATCTCTACAATCATCCTTATTGGCATTAGGAAATAGCCAGTGGCAGGTTTCAAAGGTGTTACCGAACTGGGAAAAGGCTGAGGACCAGGACCATAAGTTAATAATAGACGCACTTAGCACGGTTCAAGATAATGTGTCTTTAGCTTTCAGTTGTGTACAAGCACAGTTATGGATTCAATCCGCAGCTGCCTTGGCTATAAGAGAAGGGAATGAAGGCACTTTTCCAATTGAGGTCCGAAAAGTTGTTTGGGACAACGCTAATGATTTTGAAAGAAAATTCCAATCCTGGTGGACTCTAGTAAATTTCACCTATGATCCTGTTACTAATATGGCCACTACCTTCGTGCTTACCATACGTAATGCTACAGTTTATGCTATTCACCCCATCATTGCATTGGGACTCAATCATGAGGGGACGGTGTTGTACCCCTCAGAGCATAGGGCGTGGGCCCGGTCAGTAAATGGGAAATGGCAAACTGTGAATGTAGAATCTTGTGTTACTCGAGAACAACAAGGGTTTATCTGTGAAAGCAATACAATTGATGCTCAAGACGTATGCCTTGACACCGAGCAGGGTGTATGCCACTTTGAAATTCATCCAGATGCTGATCAAAAGACTATACTTATATATACTGGTCAAGGATGTGTATGTTTAAGAACCACTTGTGTTTTTGTAAACATAGACAACGAGAATGTAACCCTGCCTGTTAAGAATAACTCTAACGTCTGTATTTGTAATTTCGTTAAAATTATGGGATGTGATTTTTCATATTCGTCACCAGTTACATCCCACCAGCTGATAAGGTCTAACTACACGACATACCACAAACTGTCACCTACACCCATTGGAATGAACCTCACATTGGTAAAGCAATTGGTAAAACATCATGACTTAGCAAAAATTTTGGAAGAAATCAAAGAGAGTGGGCAAAAGACTTTAGTCACTGTTCACCATGATATCCAAGAAATAAATAGAGTCTTAGAAAGGGTTAAGAAGGATGCAAGCTACAATTGGTGGGATGCCCTTTTCGGGTGGTCCCCAACTGCAACTGGAATTTTAAATACATTATGTCATCCAGTAATTGTGTTATTGGTTTTAGTTAGCCTAAGCTTACTGCTGTCTTTTGTACTACTTATTTGGAATTGGAAGATGCTACAACGGATGGCAATACTAACTTCATTGTCGAGAGTACATGGGAAGGCATTAAGAGATACATATCGTAAGGATGTAGAAAAAGAAATCTTGTATTAAGTAAAAGAATTTACTAATTTTCTAGAAAAGGGGGGACTGAAACAGGGGATTTAAGGGTTAAATAGAATGAGGAGTAGAACATATGTTTTCAGTTACTGTGTGCTTATAAGGAAAAGGAATGCACGATAAGAAGACCCCTGATGTATAAGGAAAGGGGCCCCTTTTTGTAAAAGTGCAAAGTCTGCAAAATATCACAACCAAGAGGCTAAAAGCGCATGCGTGGAAAGACAAGGTGAAAAGTTCAACTAGTGAGGAAGACTGTTACTTCATCATTTTCCGCCCACAGACTCATTTGAAGACCACCGACTCAATTAACTACGCAGCCGCAATGAATATGCAACTAATCTCCATATGAAGCGGGGGAACAGGCGGGGCAGATAATCAATATGTATAGGCGATTTAGAATATGCATGGACTTCCTAGATAAATAGAAGGTTAGAAGCATGTACGGTACGCAGGATTTGGGAGGATGCTCTCCCCCTGCGTCCAGCGCTGAATAAAATACGTACCTACTCCACAACTTTACAGGTTGTGAAGTTTATTTTCCGCGCTTCATTTCTCCCTAATATATTCTAAAAACCTCTCAGTAATAGTAGTTAGGAAGATTTCTTAAAATGATACGTCTTGTAGATAGCTATACAAGGATATATTAAAGTTTGTGATGCAGCTGGCTTTGTCATTTATCTTCAGTTAAACAGTCAATGGTACCATAGACAAATAACAGATACGTAAATTAATATTATCTTATGCATAATGGTTGTTATAAAAAAGTGAATTCACATCATAAAACTAACAATATAATCAGGATTATTAATATATCAGTAGTAACTGTCTTAAGAAATTGAGGTAATATTTTCTTAGACATTTATGCATATATGACATTAAAGCAAAAAAAAAGCAAAAATAAGCACTAAATAGCTTAACTAATTGGTTCTCTCTTATGCCTACAATAAAATAACTATCTTGCAGATTAAATGAACAGATTTTAAAATAAGTCAGTTCCATGCAAACTTCACATTACTCATCTCTATATCAAAAGAATTGCATCTTATAATTCAAACAGCATATTTTAAAAGAACTTAAAACTAATTTAACTAGAACTTAACGTTACTTAGTGTCCTAGTTTGAAGGACAGCTGTCTGCCAATAAAGGCAGAAGCTTCTCTTTGAAATGGAGAATGTAAATCCCCTTCCTCCAAATTATTATTATAATTTTGCAATTAACGGGCTCTCAGGCAAAGATATGGGAATTAGGAATAACAGTTCTTTACTAGGAAAATTAAAATAGAAATACAGTATTACAAAGAACAATCCCAACCCTGACAGACTCAGAATACAACCTGACACCCTGTCAGTCAGGGTGTTGGTAGCAGTCCAATTAAATGGTGGCTACAGTCCTCCTGCAGTGGCAGATGTGGTTCAGCTGAAGCAGTGGTCTTGTAGAAGGGTGCAGTTTTCCTCTGAAGATCCAGGGATGATGTGGAAAGATCTGGTTTTCCTCTGGAGTCCAGT